>NC_090394.1:48762937-49032412 GCF_036365525.1 Heterodontus francisci
TTGAATGCCTCCCATTGGTTTGCCACTGATTTTCCTTCAAGTAGCTGTATCCAGTCCACTTTCGCCAGGTCACCTCTCAGTTTCTTAAGATTTGCCTTCCCTCAATTTAGAACTTTTACTCCTGTTTTATGTTTGTCCTTTTCCATGATTATGCTAAAACTAACTGTATTATGGTTGCTATCTCCAAAATGGTCACCCACTGTTATTTCCTCCACTTGCCCAGCTTCATTACCAAAGACTAAATCTAGAATTGCGTCCCCCTCTTGTTGGGCTTGTTACATGCTGGCTAAATAAGTTCTCTTGAATGCAGTTCAAGAATTTTGTGCCCTCTCTGCTCTTCACACCTGATTTTCTTCGGTTCTCTCTAAGAGTTCCTTCATTAATCCTTTTAAGTCGTTCTACCTTTTCATTTAGACCTTGTATGTCCAGTGAGTTTATGGCGGAAGTACCAGTATTGAATCCGGTAGCAACATCGTTAACTATTCCCCTTTTTGTTCTATAAAGCTGATCCTGACCTCGGAATCTAGTGGCACCCATGGCATCGGCAGCCTGCAGCATTACAACCTTACCTAATACACTATGCACATTTCTTGCCTGTTCTGTACAATATCCCGGCATTTGTATTCCGGAGATATTGATCAGAACAGGCACAATTTCATGTTTAACATTATCATATAATATTTCACCTTCGTTAAAAAGCACAATTCCGTTCTCTGGCCCTTTGGTAATTGTGGGGCATGACAAGTCCTCGGGTGGCGTGGTGATTATTACGGGGTGTTGCGTCGGAGTGGGGGGGAAACATACATACAAAGACATACAAAGATAACGCTGCGGCCCCCACCTCCTCGTAGTAGCCACATACACCCACCCCCTCCCTATAGGTAGTCGGGGCTGAGGTCGGGCGGGTGGGGCGCATAATATTCTGAACGTGCACCCATCAGGTTTCTTTATTGTTCTTCGCCGAATGCAGCTGACTCTTGTTGCATCAGTAGAACATTGTATGCTTACTTTATCCTTTCCAAAGCGAACTAGTAGCCATGCATTAAAATAAGTTCTATCTTTACTCCAGTCTTTGGCGGCTGGGATACATATACCATCAGTGAAATTATACAAAGCCCCATAGTTCATGTAGTTACGTTCCTCCTGTGTTTGTTGTGGCTCCAGTAATGCGTCAGCATTCCTTTGTGCTCGTGTTGATCTCGGGGTCCCCAGTATCACGAGCCCCCAGAGCTGGAATATCCACCGTTGTTTCATCGCTTTGGATTCTTAATCTGGGGGTTCAAACAGAATGACCTGGTCGTCACCAGGTGTTAGTTCTAGGTCTACTCGTTTCCTTGCCTGTACGGGCCGAAAATATCTGTGGTTAAGGGTTAAATTCTAGAACTGCACCATCTCTATTTCGTCAAGTTCGGGTCGGTACCGTCGGTGGATTTGTATTACAGCGCGCTGTGCCCGGGCCCGTGCGGGGGTCCATTCGAATATCATCCAGATTCCGATTAATATTACTATCACCCCCAGTCCCCCGAACATTCCATTCTCTAATGTATTCCGCCACACCTGGTATCGCTCAGCATACCAGGTGGTCTCCATGATGGGCACTATCTCAAGCTCAGCCATCGTCCCCATGATTATATCTTTTCAGTTGGGACCAGTGTTTCCACCGGCCCTTCCCTTTCATATCGACACATGCACAGGTATCACTTGTCATGATAATATCGTACGGTCCGGTCCACTTTGGGGCGAATCCCGCCTGCTCGGGGGTGACCCGTACCAAAACCCTATCCCCTACTTGGGGTGTGGGCTTGTCAACTTTATCCTTGTTCTGCATCTCTAGGTCCCGTATAACCTGCTGATCTCTTACTTCCTGTCGTAATTCTTTCAGCTGCGAATCCAATTGTCTTATGTACTGCCTGATTCGATCCCGCATGGGTCCCATATCCTCCCTGCCTACTATAACATTTTCAGGAAGTTGCATAGCCCTCCCTGTAATAGGTTCGAAGGGGGTCAGTCCTGTTGTTCAATTTGGCACGGCTCTGAGCCTCATCAGTATACAGGATAAGACGTCTACCCACCCCTTCCCAGTCTCAGAGATGGCCTTTGCTATAGCCATTTTTAAAGTGCGATTCATTCGTTCTACCATTCCTGAACTTTGTGGATGATAGGGGATATGAAAGCGTTGTCGGATTCCCAGTAACCCACAGGTTCGTTTCATGACCTGTCCTGTAAAGTGGGTGCCCTGGTCTGAGTCAATCTGGAGTGGCACCCCCCAGCGTGGTATTACGTCAAATGCAAGGATTTGTGCTACGGTGGATGCCCCACAATCCCGGGTGGGGAATGCTTCGACCCACTGAGTAAATTGATCAATGATTACCAGACAATACCTTTTCCCCCTACTGTTAGGTAAAGGTCCTGTGAAGTCAATCTGCAGGTTCTCCCATGGACCCTTGGGTCGAGTTTGATGCCCCATCTTTACCTTTATGGGTCTTCTTGGGTTATGTTGTGCGCATATTATACAATGTTGGCAATGCTTCGCTACGTCTCTCCCTACGCCGGCCCACCACCAATCTCTAGTCAGGCGATTCAGCATTCCGTCACGTCCGGTATGGTCGGGTTCATGATATAATTTGAGTATTTCAGTCTGTATGGAAGATGGGGCGACCACTCGTAACTCCTTTCGCCACACCCCATCTTCCCCCATGGCTGCCCCTTGGCGTTCCCATTGAGATCGTTCCTCAGGGTCAGCCTCTTCCTGCACCCTTCTAATATTTAATTCCTCTGGTCCTATCGCGGCTACTGGAATAACCTGTGGCACAGCCACTTCTGCGGCATTCCGAGCTGCCTGGTCTGCTAGCATATTCCCCTGTTGTTCTTTACTTTCGACCTTCTGGTGCGCTTTGATTTTTATCACGGCTGCAGCAGCTGGGCGCTTAGCTGCTTCCACTAATTCTCGAACCACGTTCTCGTGTTTAATGTGTCCCCCTCTGGATGTTATATACCCCCGTCTATTCCATGCGATCATGTAATCGTGTACTACCCCAAATGCATACCTACTGTCGGTAAGTACATTTACCCGTTTTCCTTCTGCTAATTTCAAGGCCTCCGGTAAGGCCACTAATACAGCGACCTGGGCAGATATTGTTCCTTCCAGTCCTCCTTGTAGGCGGACTGTACCATTCTGGTCTACCACGGCCCACCCTGTACAGAACTGTCCATTTATATATCGTCGGGATCCGTCAACGTAAAGGGTCATATCGGGATCGGTGAGGGGTTCGTCTGCTATTTCTCCCTCTACTTCCTGATCTATTTCTATCTGGCACTGGTGTGGCTCCCCCTCAGCTACCATCCCCTCAGCTGGGTTAAGTCCTGTGTCTCTGATGATTTTTATCGACTGGTCTTTAGGTAGTAGTACTGCCTCCCACATGGCCCGTCGTGCGTCAGACACTGTTTTCAACCTCCCGGTGTTTAATAACTCTACTATTGTATGTTTGGTGTGTATGACCAATTGTCCGGACATGGTGACGGGCTCGCTTACCTTTGCTGTCCAAGCTGTGCAGTCAAGGGCGGCTACACATCGGTGGAGCCCCCTAACTACCGGGGACTCTTGTGTGGAATAATATGCCACTGGTCTCATCTTTCCTCCCCTTTCCTGAATTACTACAGCACTATAGAATCCCCCATCGAGATCATAATAGATGTGAAATGGCTTGGTCATGTCTGGCAGCCTGAGGGCTGGGGCTGCCAACAGCTCTGTCTTTAATTTACCGTATGCTTCCTCCTGCTCCTTTCCCCATTCCACTTGTTCCATCCCTGACTTTCCCCCTTTCACTAGGCGTTGGATAGGTTCTGCCAGGATGGCGAATTGGGAGATAAAATTCCTGCAGTAATTAAACAAGTCCATCACTCGCTGTACCCCCCGCACGGTCACAGGTCGGGGCATGTTAGCAATTGCTGTCTTACGATCAGCGGGGAGAGTTTTAGTTCCCTGACTTATGTCGTGCCCCAAGTACCGTACTTGGGTCTGGCCGATCTGTGCCTTTCTTGGATTGATTTTAAATCCTGACTTTTCCAGTGTCCTTAATACGATCGTCAGGGCCCCCAGGTGTCCCTGGCTAGTCGTTGATGCTATCAGGATATCATCTACGTACTGTAAGATCGTACTGTTATATGGGGTTAGGTCGCATTTTTCCAGAGTCCTACTCATGACTCGGTGAAAAATGTTTGGGCTATTGTGGAATCCCTGCGGAAGCCTGGTCCAGGTATACTGTTTGCCCTTTGATGTGAAGGCAAATTTTTCCTGGGACTCGGGGTCCAATGGGATTGACCAGAATCCATTTGCAATATCGAGGACTGTAAAAATCCGATGTTCCGGATTTAAACCATTGAAGATAGTGGCTGGGCTAGCTACGATAGGGTGCTCTTTAGGGGTTATTTTATTTAGGGCTGTATAATCTATAGTTAACCGGTAGCTCCCATCAGGTTTTTTAACTGGCCACATCGGGGAATTCGTAATTGATACTGTGGGTCGTAAAATGCCCTGTTCCACGAGAGACTTGATTATTTCCTCTGTTGCCTGCATAGCTTCCGTTTTGATGGGATATTGTTTGTGGGCTGGGTGTGTCGGCCTGACAATCCGTTCGGGCGTGGTTTTGATGAGACCACAGTCTTGTTTATTCTTAGCCCAGACCCCAGGTATGGCTTGAGATATCGCTCCCAATACCCCATCTTCAGTCCAGTCTCTAGCCAAGCTATTAATACTGCCTACCACTGCTACATTCTTCAATGGGACCCATTTCCCGGCAATCTTGTCTTTGTGTCCCGTTCTGGTTGTCCAGGTTATTTGTCTTTTCTGTGCGTCTATTATCGTGCCCAGTTCTCTGAGTAGATCCATACCCAGTATCGTACCCTCTGGGTTTCGACACACCCAAAACTGGACGGGTAATATTATACCCTCAATCTCTAATATCTGCATTTCACTTTTGCGAGCGATGACTTTACTGCCCCCTACTCCCTGTATCGTAATAGAATGTCGGGTAGTGGGCAAGTCAAGGTTAGTTAGGGATACCGATACTCCCGTATCTATTAACATATCGCATCGCCGGCCCCCTAACGATGCATCAATCCACATACGGGGATCAGATCCCTGGCCGGGGGCCGATGCCACTCATTGGGGCAAGGCTTATTGTCGGGTCAACTGCTGGATGATGTCCAGCAACTGTTTGTTACTCATTTTGCTGATATCTGTGACTGTCTCGTTGGTTATGTTTCCCTTCCCGTGTTCCTGCTGGGGTCCCCTTCCTTCCTGTCCGTCCCCCTTTGCTCAACAGTCCTTTATCTCATGTCCCATTTTATTACAGTTTGCGCACCTTTTACGGCCGTCGCGCTTCGGGGCTCTACACTCGGCGCGACGGTGTCCTGGTTTGTTACAGTTGAAGCAGTTTTCAGTTGTTTTTACGGGGGCTGCTTTACACGCTTCTGTCAGGAGGGTAGCTATTTTAGATTTCTGCTGATTATCTACGGCGGTGGCCCAATTTTCCAAATCATCATAATTATTATAATTTACTAAGCCCGTTTTCAATATCGCCTGATGCGCGGGGCTTAACCCTTCTTTATATAACTGGAGAAAAGCCAGATTTTATCGATCTGCATTTGCCATGCCACTGTGCGCTAGGAAAGCTTCGAATTTTCCTCGTTCCATATTCCTGCGCTCCCTCCCCTTTGTTCTGGGTCACTCCTACTATTGAATTCCAGTTTACGGGGACCTGGCCTAAGGTGATCGTTACGTCAGCCTTAAAGGCGGTTAGATCTTGCTCCTGTTGTTGTTGGTCGGCAGCCAGGTTCGCGCACCAGGTACCGTCCCGGTGGGCCGCCTGTAACCGTTCCCAATAGTTCTCAAGCATTTTAGTCCGGACTAACCCCGCAATATCCCGATTGTGGAGGTTGTGACAAATCTGCATTTCTTTAATTTTCTGCCAAAAAATTGCATTACTACTACGAGGTTTTAGGAGTGGCAATTTGTCCAACAACTTCATGGTGTCTCCGGGGGACAGGGATATACATGTCATTCTTAACTGTGCAGGTTGGGCTGGCAGTCCCGCGTGCCCGCCCTGCCCGGCTGCCCCTCGTTGTGCCGGGGCCCCGGGGATGTATTCTACCTTTACGGGAGCTGTTTTTGCGATACTTGTTGGAGTGTAAGGGGGCGGGGTATCCTTTTCTTCCTGGTTATAATTATACGCTTCTTCTTCTAGGGATCCCCAGTCAATATCATCCTCACTAGGTGGCACGCTAGGATGGCCCGTTAATGCCGGCAGGACCGTCTGTCCGGACATAACGGTTACCTGCTGCTTCTTATCCTTTATGTATTGATTTACTCGCTCTGTTAGATTTACATGGGCACGGATAACCAGAACCGGAGCTTTGTCATCCTTATCTTTCTTTTCCTTCTTCCACCACTCCCGCTGGTCAGCCGGCGGGTCGTGGGGTTTCCATCCTGAGTCAATCATCTTTTTTATTAACCTTTTATGTTTCTCTGCCAGGTGGCAGGTAAGGGACCCCTCCAGTCCCCACTCGAGCTCTATCTTTTCACTGGCCATACTTGGGTAGGATTAGAACCGTTAGAATCTACTCTCAGAGGTCCGCTTTTAACCTAGCGCAACTTGTAGTAGACCGTCTCCTGGCTAACTGTCGGGTCACAAGTCTGTCCGTATTTCATGCAACAAGCTTATGATATATATACGCATACATATATTCCAAACCCTCCTTGACAGTGCGTACGTCTCTTAACGAACTACCTACCACCGTTTGACCATTGTTCAGATCCTGTTCACAAACTTAGCATTCGTCGGTTGCGAAACACCACCCGGCCCCGGGATAAGCTTTAAAGATACTCACCCGGTATTCCTGATGGCATCAAACGACCACCGAATCCTGTTCTTAAGTTCTGGATCAGGCTTCAGCCAACTCCCCCTTGCCCCCTTTGTTCCCTTTGCCCACTTAAATCCTGGCCTTCACGTGGGACTCAGTCCTCTTAATTCAGGCTCAGGCTGGGTGATTGGAATATCGGGGTCGCAGAAGAGTTGACTTACACCTGATCCTGCCGACTACGCCAATTGTTAGCGGGAATGAATCTAGAAGAATCACTTGACACTCAGGTCTGCTCCAGTGTCAAACAGTTTATTTAGTTACGCCAGCGGGGAGCAGGTCACTGGGCTGTCCAGATGCCTCTCCACTGAACAAAGGAAAATAATCCATACTTATACATTTTCAAACAGTTACTCAGCCCATCCCGGCCGGACATGGTCCAATCACAACGATTATCGATTATATACATTGATTATTAGAGCCAATAGAAGCGGTTACGAGGCATAGAGGGGCTGCATGACCGGCCCATACACAGATAGGGGATTACTCATGATGTTTTCCATACCCCCTTATCTATCATCCTTGGTTCTCATGAATGCATCCCACCTTATCTTAACCTCGTTACAGGCTGGCACCTTTGTCAGCATTCCACAAGGACGTCCGCTTTTCATTTAATTAGCTTTTGTTTGAGATTGGATTATTCAGCTCCTGTGGAATGTGGTCAAGTTAACTGAGCCCCATGGTGCTTTGCAACCTCCTCACTGTTCACTAATATTATATGTTACTGGTTACTCAAATAATATTAAAACATTATGATATTTACGGCAGGTGCCTCTGCGCTTGGGAATACCCTACAACATCCAATAACAATTCAAAAATAGTGTTCCATATGACGAAATTAATATTTTTCATTTTGGCAGGTGTGGTTTCCGTCACAGAGGAAATAGCAGATGTACGGAGGATCATCTTCAAATCCTCACTGGATACGGGTGAGGTGCCAGAGGATTGGAGATCTGCGAAAGTTATACCATTATTTAAAAAGGGTGCGAGGTCTAGGCCAAATAATTATAGGCTAGTCAGTCTGATCCCAGTGATGGGTAAATTATTAGAATCAATTCTGAGGGACAGGATAAACTGCCACTTAGAAAGTCATGGATTAATCAGGGATAGTCAACATGGATTTGTTAAGGGAAGGTCATATCTTGCAAACTTGATTGAGTTTTTGAGGAAGGAACAAGGAGGATTGATGGGGGTAGTGCAGTGGATGTGGTCTACATGGATTTTAGTAAGGCATTTGACAAGGTCCTGCATGGCAGACTGGTCAGTAAAATGAAAGCCCATGGGATACAGGGAAATGTGGCAGGTTGGATCCAAGATTGGCTCAGTGATAGGAAACAAATGGTAGTAGTTGACAGATGTTTTTTGCGAATGGAAAGCGGTTTCCTGTGGTGATCTTGCGACCCTTGTTGTTTGTAGTATATATTTGTGATTTGGTCTTAAATGTGGGAGGCATGATTGGGAAATTTGCTGATGACACAAAATTGGCCGTGTAGTTATTAGTGAAGAGGACAGCTGTAGACTCCAGAAAGATATCAATGGTTTGGTTGAGTGGGCGGAAAAGTGGCAAATGGAATTCAGTCCGGAGAAGTGTGAGGTAATGCATTTGGGGAGGGCAAATAAAGTGAGGGAATACACAATAAACAGGAGGATATTGAGAGGGGTAGAAGAAGTGAGAGACCTTGGCGTGCATGTCCACAGGTCCCTGAAGGTGGCAGGACAGGTAGATAGAGTGGTGAAGAAGGCATATGGAATGCTTTCCTTTATTGGCTGAGGTATAGAATACAAAAGCAGGGATGTAATGCTCGAACTGTATAAACGCTGGTTAGGCCACAGCTGGAGTATTGCGTACAGTTTTGGTCACCACATTACAGGAAGGACATAATTGCTCTGGCGACAGTACAGAGGAGATTTACAAGAATGTTGCCAGGGCTTGAAAGTTGCAGCTATGAGGAAAGATTGAATCGGCCAGGGTTGTTTTCCTTAGAACAGAGGAGGCTGAGGAGTGACTTAATAGAGGTGTACAAAATTATGAGAGGCCTAGATAGAGTAGACAGGAAGGACCGGTTTTTCCTAGCAGAGAGGTCAAGTACCAGGGGGCACAGATTTAAGGTGATTAGTAGAAGGATTAGTGGGGACAGTGGTGGGTGTCTGGAATTCACTGCCAGGAACGGTGGTGGAGGCAGAAAGCCTCAACTCATTTAAAAGGTACCTGGACATGCACCTGAAATGCTGGACCAGGTGCTGGGAGGTGGGATTAGATCAGGCAGCTAGTTTTTTCAGTCGGTACAGACACGATGAGCTGAATACCCTTCTTGTGTGCCGTAGTTTTTCGATGATTCTATGGTTCAAATCTCTGAGAAATACATAAACAGTAGGGAAGTAACAATGGGGAATTTCAACTGCCCTAATATTAACTGGGATGGAATTAGTGTGAAAGGCACAGAGAGAGCAATATTTTTTTAATGTATTCAAGAGAACCATTTCAGCCAGTGCATAGCACACTCAGTGAGAGAGGGGGCAGTTCTGGAATTAGTTTTAGGGAATGAAGCTAGGCAGGTGGAAGGGGTAGCAGTTGGAGAGCACTTTGGTGGAAGTGATCATAATTCAGATAGATTTAGGGTAGTTATGGAAAAGGACAAAGATAAACCAGAACTAAAAGTTCTCAAATGGGGAAAAGTTAATTTTACTAAGCTGAGATGTGATTTAGATAAAGTGGACTGGAAATGGCTACTTGAAGGTAAATCAGTGCCAGATCAGTGGGAGGCATTCAAGGAAGAGTGAGGATTCAGAGCAAGTATGTTCTTTTAAAGAAAAAGTGTGGGATTAAGAAATACAGAGCTCCCTGGATGTCAAGAGGTTTAAAAAGGAAGCTTATGACAGATACTGAGGGCTCAATATTGCAGAAAACCTTAAGTGTGAAAAATGTAGGGGCAAAATTAAAAAGGAAATTAGAAAAGCAAAGAGAGGATATGAAAAAATATTGGCAAGTAAAATCAAGGAAAACCCAAAGATTTTTAATAAATATATAAAGAGCAAAAGGATAACTAAAGAAAGAGTAGGGCCTATTCCGGACCATAAGGGCAACCTGTATGTGGAGGGAGAAGATGTTGGTATGGTTCTTAATGAATACTTAGGGTCTATTTTGACAAAAAAGGACGATATAGACATTGCAATCAAAGAGGAGTATTGTCACAGGACTAGTGACCCAGGGTATTGCTCTGGGGACATGGGTTTGAATCCCAACACAGCAAAAGGTGGAATTTGAATTCAATTAAAAAAGCTAGTCTAATGATGACCATGAAACCACTGTCAATTGTTGTAAAAACCCATCTGGTTCACGAATGTCCTTTAGGGAAGGAAATCTGTTGTCCTCCGCTACAACAGAGGACTACTTGCATGCCAAACTGCGTAAGCAGCATGCGATAGACAGAGCTAAGCGATCCCATAACCAACGGATCAGATCAAAGCTCTGGCCTACACTCAGTTGTATCTAACCGCTATGAAGTCAATAAAAAGGAATGAAACCAGATGAACCACCTGGCATCGACCTAAGCACCGGAAACGACAACGGCACACCCAGCCCTGTCGACCCTGGAAAGTACTCTTTACTAACATCTGGGGCCTTGTGCCAAAGTTGGGAGAGCTATCTCACAGACTAGTCAAGCAACAGCCTGACATAATCATACCTTACAGACAATGTCCCAGACACTGCCATCACCATTCCCGGGTATGTCCTGTCCCACCGGCAGGACGGACCCAGCAGAGGTGGCCGCACAGTGGTATACAGTCAGGAGGGAGTTGCCCTGGGAGTCCTCAACATCGACTCTGGACCCATGAAGTCTCATGGCATCAGGTCAAACATGGGCAAGGAAACCTCCTACTGATTACCACCTACCGCCCTCCCTCAGCTGATGAATCAGTACTCCTCCACATTGAGCACAACTTGGAGGAAGCACTGAGGGTGGCAAGGGAACAGAATGTACTCTGGGTGGGGGACTTCAATGTCCATCACCAAGCTTTGCTCGGTACCACCACTACTGACCGAGCTGGCTGAGTTTTAAAGGACATAGCTGCTAGACTGGGTCTGCGGCAGGTGGTGAGGGAACCAACAAGAGGGAAAAACATACTTGACCTCATCCTCACCAATCTGCCTGCCGCAGATGCATCTGTCCATGACAGTATTGGTAGGAGTGACCACCGCACAGTCCTTGTGGAGATGAAGTCCCGCCTTCACATTGAGGATACCGTCCATCATGCTGTGTGGCACTATCACGGTGCTAAATGGGATAGATTTCGAACAGATCTAGCAATGCAAAACTGGGCATCCATGAGGCGCTGTGGGCCATCAGCAGCAGCAAAATTGTACTCAACCACAATCTGTAACCTCATGGCCCGGCATATCCCCCACTCTATCATTACCATCAAGCCAGGAGACCAACCCTGGTTCAATGAAGAGTGTAGGAGAGCATGCCAGGAGCAGCACCAGGCATACCTCAAAATGAGCTGTCAACCTGGTGAAGCGACAACAGAGGACTACTTGCATGCCAAACTGCGTAAGCAGCATGTGATAGACAGAGCTAAGCGATCCCATAACCAATTGATCAGATCAAAGCTCTGCAGTCCTGCCACATCTAGCTGTGAATGGTGGTGGACAATTGAACAACTAACTGGAGGAGGTGGCTCCACAAATATCCCCATCCTCAATGATGGGGGAGCCCAGCACATCAGTGCGAAAGATAAGGCAGAAGCATTTGCAACAATCTTCAGCCAGAAGTACCAGGTTGATGATCCATCTCAGCCTCCTACTGAAGTCCCCAGCATCACAGATGCCAGACTTCAGCCAATTCCATTCACTCCCTGTGAAATCAAGAAACGACTGAAGGCACTGGATAGTGCAAAGGCTATGGGTCCTGACAATATTCCGGCAATAGTACTGAAGACCTGTGCTCCAGAACATGCCGCGCCCCTAGCCAAGCTGTTCCAGTACAGCTACAGCACTGGCATCTACCTGGCAATGTGGAAAATTGCCCAGGTATGTCCTGTACACAAAAAGCAGGACAAAACCAACCCGGCCAATTACCGACCCATCATTCTACTCTCAATCATCAGTAAAGTGATGGAAGGTGTCACCAAGTGCCATCAAGCAACACTTGCTTAGCAATAACCTGCTCAGTGATGCTCAGTTTGGGTTCCGCCGGGGCCACTCAGCTCCTGACCTCATTACAGCCTTGGTTCAAACATGGACAAAAGAGCTGAACTCAAGAGGTGAGGTGAGAGTGACTGCCCTTGACATCAAGGCAGCATTTGACCGAGTATGGCATCAAGGAGCCCTCGTAAAACTGAGGTCAATGGGAATCAGGGGGAAAATCCTCTGTTGGTTGGATTCATACCTAACGCAAAGGAAGATGGTTGTGGTTGTTGGAGGCCAATCATCTGAGCTCCAGGACATCACTGCAGGGGTTCCTAAGGGTAGTGTCCTAGGCCCAACCATCTTCAGCTGCTTCATCAATGACCTTCCTTCAATCATAAAGTCAGAAGTGGGGATGTTCGCTGATGATTGCACAATGTTCAGCACCATTCGCAACTCCTCAGATATTGAAGCAGTCCGTGTAGAAATGCAGCAAGACCTGGATAATATCCAGGCTTGGGCTGATAAGTGGCAAGTGACATTTGCGCCACACAGGTGCCAGGCAATGACCATCTCCAACAAGAGAGAATCTAACCATCTCCCCTTGACATTCAATGTCATTATCATCGCTGAATCACCCACTATCAACATCCTAGGGGCTACCATTGACCAGAAACTGAACTGGAATAGCCATATAAATACCGTGGCTACAAGAGCAGTTCAGAGGCTAGGAATCCTGCAGTGAGTAACTCACCTCCTGACTCCCCAAAGCCTGTCCACCATCTACAAGGCACAAGTCAGGAGTGTGATGGAATACTCTCCACTTGCTGGATGGGTGCACCTCCAACAACACTCAAGAAGCTCGACACCATCCAGAACAAAGCAGCCCGCTTGATCGGCACACCATCCACAAACATTCACTCCCTCCACCACCAACACACAGTGGCAGCAGTGTGTACCATCTACAAGATGCACTGCAGCAATGCACCAAGGCTCCTTAGACAGCACCTTCCAAACCCGCGACCTCTACCAACAAGAAGGACAAGGGCAGCAAATGCATGGGAGCACCACCACCTGCAAGTTCCCATCCAAGTCACACACCATCCTGACTTGGAACTATATCGCCGTTCATTCACTGTCGCTGGGTCAAAATCCTGGAACTCCCTTCCTAACAGCACTGTGGGTGTACCTACCTCACATGGACTGCAGCAGTTCAAGAAGGCAGCACACCACCACCTTCTCAAGGGCAATTAGCGATGGGCAATAAATGCTGGCCTAGCCAGCGACACCCATATACCATGAATGAATAAAAAACTTTTAAAAATCTTAGATAGTGGATAAATTTCCAGGCCCAGATGTAATGTATCATAGACTATTAAGGGAAGCAAGAAAAGAAATAGAGGAGTCTCTGACCATCATTTTCCATTCCTTTCTGGCTGCAGGCATAGTGCCAGAGGACTGAAGGACAACTAACATTGTACCATGGTTTAAAGAGGGAGAAAAGGATAGACTGAGTAATTACAGGTCAGTCAGCCTAATCTCATTGGTGGAAAAATTATTGGAAAGAATTCTGAGGGACAGGATAAATCTTCATTTAGAAAGACATGGATTAATCAAAGCCAGCACACAGGAGTGGCGCAGTGGTTAGCCTTACAGCTCCAGCGACCTGGGTTTGGTTCTGGGTACTGCCTGTGCGGAGTTTACAAGTTCTCCCTCTGACTGCATGGGTTTCTGCCGGGTGCTCTGGTTTCTTCCCACAGCCAAAGACTTGCAGGTTGGTAGGTAAATTGGCCATTGTAAATTGCCCCTAGTGTAGGTAGGTGGTAGGAGAATGGTAGAGAATATGGGATTAATGTAGGATTAGTATATATAGGTGGTTGTTGGTCAGCACAGACACAGTGGGCTGAAGGAACTGTTTCAGTGCTGTATCTCTCTATGACCTTTGTTAAGGGAAGGTTGTGTCTGACAAACATGATTGAATTTTTTGAGGAGGTAACAAGGAACATTGATGAGGGTCGTGCATTTGATGTCATCTTTCTGGATTTTAGCAAGGCTTTTGATGGCATGGTCCCACATGGCAGACTGATCACAAAAATAAAAGCCCATGGAATGTAATACAAAGTGGTAACTTGGATCCAAAATTGGTTCAGAGGCAGGAAGCAAAGGGTGTTTTTGTGACTGGATGGCTGTTTCCAGTGGGGTTCTGCAGGGCTCAGCACTAGGTCCCTTGCTTTTTGTGGTACATATCAATGATTTGGTTTGAATGTAGAGAGTATTATGAAGAAGTTTGCAGATGATACAAAAATTCATCATGTGGTTGATAATGAAGAAGAAAGCTTTAGACTGCAGGCAGATATCAGTGGACTAGTCAGGTGGGCGGAATAGTGGCAAATGGAGTACAATTCAGAGAAGTGTGAGGTAATGCATTTGGGGAAGGCTAACAAGGCAAGGGAATACACAATAAATGGTAGGATACTGAGAAGTGTAGAGGAACGGAGGGACCGTAGAGTGTATGTTCACAGATCCCTGAAGGTAGCAGGACAGGCCGATAAGATAGTTAAGAAGTTATACTTTCCTTCATTAGCCGCAGCATAGAATATAAGAACAGGGAGATTATGCTGGAACTGTATAAAATGCTAGTTAGGCCACAGCTAGAGTATCATGTGAGGGTGAGGTGCAGCTAGAGATTGATAGAGATTGTTGGTGAGTGAGTAATGGGGATGTAGTGCATTGAGCAGTGTGTGAGGCTCATGGTGCAGTTGATGGAATATGACATTTGAATGAATTCACTGACCATCACCACTCATGTCAGAGAGTCATAGAGTCTTAACGGCACAGAAAGAGGCCATTCGGCACATCGAGTCCATGCCTCATGTAAGGTCATTGAAATTTTTGCGGCACTGCATCCAGGTCCTCTTGGTTTGACTCCTTGTGTTGACCTCCACGGTTATCTGCTCCCTTCTGTCTGGAGGGCCTCCTGGTCCCCTGTTGATATAGAACTTTGCTCCTCCTTTGCACCTCCTCCACCAAGGCCTCCAGTGCAGCATCCGAAAACCTTGGAGCATGCTCTCTCCCGTGTTGTGCATTTTTTTTTTTACAGTGCAAGGACTTCAACCATCTGCTCCAGCCACAATACGCCTCCCATTTAAAAGGTGCAGGCAAGCTTTAACACATGCTAGCCTCTCATGATTTTGGGCCCCTTGCTGAGTCATGCAAACACTCAACACCATGGTTTGCACTGACTGCACGCTACAAGCATGGTAATGAGTAGGTCGCATGAAGTTGGCATGCTGTCAGCATCACATTGAACAGGCATGGGATGATCGTGTATCACCAACCCCGTGCCCTTCCTTGGGGGGCTGTCCAATTTAGCCCACACACAGGGCTGAATTTTCCCACAGATGTCGAAAGCCCGACATCAGGAACATTTCCGGGTCCTGAGCCTGCTGTCCCAGTAGCGCGTCCACCGGCTTAATTTTATGGGAGGCAGCCAATTAGTAGTCCGCTTTCAGATTCACCATCCAGTTAGGGACAGCAGGCAGCACACAGAAGTGGGATGGCCAAGCAGAGAGGCTGAAGAGAGGGCCGGCCGGCAGCCCCACTGGGAAAGGTGAGCACTGCTCAGGCAGAAGGGGAGAGAGGGCGCCACATGATGGAGGTGATCACCTAATGGTCCAAACAGCACGCAAAAATGACAGGCCAGAACTGTCAAGGCAAACGCCTTGCAGGTGAACGCATTTGGCTGTGCATGTGCCACATTTAACCTTTCTGCACCTTTATACATGAATGTGTAAAATGATATGAAGGCACTCCAACCTCTCGCTGTGAAGCCATCTCCGATGCATTGCTGGGCTCCTGACACAGCGTGGGCTCATGAGCCATTCATAAAATTTCACTAAAGTGCCAAAATAGGGGCTAATTGTCCTTTTAAATACCTTAATTGGCCACCCACTGCTGTCAGGTGGCTAGTTGTTGCTGCTGGGAGTCTGCCTCTGGGAAAAGCCCATGGAGGTGGGAACACACTGGGGAAGCGACTAGACACACTGCGCTCTAAATTTCCACGCCCTCCTGCCTCCAAAGCTGCCTCCATGGGCAGGGAAAATTCTGGCTGTAGCTTCTTCTCCTGTTCACACAGGTCCCAGATGCCCTGTAGAGGGCAACACACTTTTTGGATGTCTGCCTAACAGGAACTTAACGTGCAAAAGCCCATAACATGTCTGTGGGCAAGCACAAGTATAACAAATGGGTGGTGCCATTCATTCACTGCTGATTGCAAAATATGGCCAATTACTGTCGTAGGCCTTCAAGGTTTAGCACTATTAAACTCTGCTTCCACTTGTGCCAGACTTCAAAGTGGAGACTGGATAGCCAGTTAATGAATCCAAGGCCAGAAGATCAGTCATCATTAGAGACACATCTCTATGGTAGTTAAAAGATCTTTTCCCTCAAACTGCTCCCCCTTCCCATTACCCCCCACCAACTGGAGATGCGCAAGTAGAAAATCTGAACCTCAAGAAAATATGCTAATTGTTAATTAATTGTAATATGCATCAATATAGTCTCCAGAAATTTTAAAGATCATAACGTACAGAATGGCAAAAAAAAATAGCCAACTTAGATCAAACATTTAATATATGTCTTTCATCCAACCTGAGCCTGTAATCTATTATCAGCAAGGTTGTCTTCAAGTCCATTTTGCTGCTTTGCAATGATTAAGTGACTTGTTTTTAAAATCTGTATAGTTACTACATATTTTAGGAATCTCTGTCAAACATTGATAAATGGGTATATTAAAAAGGCATTACTGGATTCATCAACAGGCAAGGTTGATGTATTGAAGATGCAATTTCCAGAAGTCCATTTGTGGGTAAAATTACTTGTAAAATAAATACCAAAGATTCTTTCTTAGCTAAAAAAGTTCATGCCTATCACATACTAACTGTATCTTCCACAAATGGCTTAGACTTCACAGCTTAGCATTAATTCATCTGTCCCATCGTTAGCTAAACCACTATAGAACTGTCTCTATTGATACCAACATGCACTAAAACACACTGAAGATTGTGCACTTTATGCAAATGAATGCAGCATTAGATTCATGGGTTGTAGACCAAGAGATAAACTGCCTAAGATGAATGTTCAAGCTTGCTGCTTAAAAGTGAATTTGATAAGGAGATGAATACTGGGTCTTTGACAGGGAAGAGAACAAAACTTAAAATACCAAATAAAAATAATACCAATGCCTGTCCAAAAACAAAACAAAATGTTGTATAATTTATCCAGTATTTCACAGAAACCAAACAAATGTTGCCTCGTCAACTACCAGTAATGCCCAAAGAGAAGCAACTGCTGAGACAGTCCCAAGGGTTGTCAGATTACACGCATTAGAAGGAGTGCAAATGATGCTTCAATGAGAAGCCCCACTCAAAATATAGCAACAGCAGTGTGAACAATGCTAGTCACCAACATACATTCAGTCCCAGTATTCCACCAGCTATGTTGAAAAGCTATTCATAGTCCAGCTCAGTCCGAGGAATCTCTCAAAACCTTGCAGTGTGTCAAGAGGTCTCAGAAATGTCGCCAAGATATGGTGGATAAGAAAGAGGTTAACACAGCAAAACATTTAGGTAAACTATGTCCTTGCAAAAAGGGTAAACAGGGCAGTGGCAAAAGATCTAAACTGGTTAGGGGAGTGGGAGGGGACAATGCACACTGCAAAACAAAAAGTCTGAAGCAAAGAATAACATTTGGTTAGGATGGGAACAGTTACTCGAATAAGAATACTGCAGAGTAAGTTACTGTACATGACAGCACATAGCATAAGAAATAAAATGATGAGTTAGAAGCAGAAATTAAGTTTAAAAGGTATGATATCTTAGCCAATGCAGAGACATGGCTACAAGCTGGACTACATATTCCAGGCTATACGATCTTTAGAAAGGACAAGGAAATTAGGAAAGAATGGGTAATAGCAATATCAATAAAAGACACAGTTATAACATTAGAAAAAGTTATTTCAGTTGGGTGATCGAGCAACGGAAACATGGTCTGAGTTAAGAAACAGCAGAAGATGCAAGACTCTGGTAGGAATTGTCTATGGACTTGCTAATGGTAATGATGTAGTTGGCGCAAGTATAAATACAGAGATCAGGGAAGCATGTGCCAAAAAAAAATGTAATTAAAATAGGATATTATATTTTCACACAGACTAGGAGAAGCAGAACAGTTCAATTAGTGAACTGAATGTATTCAGGACAGTTTTATAAAACAATGGGAGTTAAATTGAGACATGTAGTGCCCAATTTTTAGGCTCTACACATCCATGTAAGGTTTCAAAGTGAGATCCAAGATGCACATGCACATTTCCGACAGGAAGAGCGCAGGATGCCATCTTGGTAAAGGGATTTGCATGTGCTCATGTTTAACAACCATCGGCAGTATGCATTGCAGGGAGATCATGACCCAGATCAATATGCAGCACTAATTTGAAAACCCAATGCCATCTGGAACTCCACACTCCAGCCTTCATTCTGTCTTAAGCTTGCACTGTTGAACATGACATTAAACAGAATGAGGGATCCCTCCACCAGCACTATGTAAAGGGCTCATGCTGTACTCGCAGGTTAGCTGCTGGATTTCTTTTTTCTTTTTGGCTGCTGGTGGAATTGTAGGTAGTTTTAGAGTTTTCCTACACTTGGCTAAAGATTCCGTACTTTTCAAGGAGTGGTTTGGCTGTTCCTGCAGTGCTTTTAGTGCTGTTTAGAATATGCTGGTAAAAGAAGTTGCTTCCAGACAAGGGGTGACTTTGTAGGGATTCCTCTGGGAATGGAACATGACTGGGAGAAAAAAAAGGAAGCCAGAGCAGGACAAGCTGCTGGTAAAGGACGAGGAGGAACAAAAGCTGGGTTTCATCTTCTTCTTTGGCCTCCTTATCTCGAGAGACAATGGGTAAGCGCCTGGACGTGGTCAGTGGTTTGTGAAGCAGCGCCTGGAGTGGCTATAAAGGCCAGTTCTGGAGTGACAGACTCTTCCACAGGCGCTGCAGAAAAAATTGGTTGTTGGGGCTGTTACACAGTTGGCTCTCCCCTTGCGCTTCTGTCTTTTTTCCTGCCAACAGCTAAGTCTCTTCGACTCGCCACTCTTTAGCCTTGCCTTTATGGCTGTCCGCCAGCTCAGGCGAACACTGGCAACTGAGTCCCATTACTTGTGGTCAATGTCACAGAACTTCATGTCACGTTTGCAGACGTCTTTAAAGCGGAGACATGGACGGCTGTTGGTACCAGTGACGAACTCGCTGTACAATGTGTCCTTGGGGATCCTGCCATCTTCCATGCGGCTCACATGGCCAAGCCATCTCAAGCGCCACTGGCTCAGTAGGGTGTATATGCTGGGGATGTTGGCCGCCTCGAGGACTTCTGCGTTGGAGATACGGTCCTGCCACCTGATGCCAAGGATTCTCCGGAGGCAGCGAAGACGGAATGAATTAAGATGTCGCTCTTGGCTAACATACGTTGTCCAGGCCTCGCTGCCGTAGAGCAAGGTACTGAGGACACAGGCTTGATACACTCGGACTTTTGTGTTCTGTGTCACTGCGCCATTTTCCCACATCCTCTTAGCCAGTCTGGACATAGCAGCGGACGCCTTTCCCATGCGCTTGTTGATTTCTGGATAGAAGAAGGGAACGAAGAGGAAGAAGGGAGGTTACAAAGACAGACCCTTCCTGCCAGGGCGCTACATGATCAGCTTATTTATGAGTGATACCAGTAACCTGAACCACACCTTCCCATTCACAAACAGTCCCACACTCTTTACTTTACCTCTCTTGCTGACCATCACATCTTCCTCTTTCTGGTATCATTCATTGGTACCTCCCTCAGTTCACTGTGCACATGAAAACAATCATCAAATGCAAAGTTAACTCCAAATTTATCAAGTGAATCACCAAATAATACATATAAAATTCAACTAATAAACCTTATGCGTTCCCTTAGTGCCTGTCTTCCATATGTTTCTGCCTGTCCAGATGCTCCAAAAAAGGTGCTTTTTCAGGGGCTGGAAGGCTGCTGATACTCTGTTAAGTAGATTTTAGATGGACTTGAAGGATGATTGAGAGCATTTCTGGGCCAGAAGGCTGGGCTTTAAACTGCACTACCCCTCAGTCTGGGCTAGCTGTCTTGACAGGCAACAGCAAGGGCACTAGTGGAGTGGCAAGGAGCTGGAATGCTGTCATCCTGAGTCAGAACAGCACGTTTGTGTTCCATGAAGCCACTATTACTCTCCTGGGGCAGTGCCTCAGCAATCCTACTGATCTACTGGAGAACAGATTGCTGTGACACCCTGAAAGCCCCCTTCAATGGTGGTACCCAGAGCTACAGTCAAAGCTTCGATGGAAGCTGTTTGCACAGCAATGGAAGCTGTGTAGTTGGTCATCAAGTACTGCATCATGGTGGGTTCACCGTGTGCATGGAGGCAGCTACCCCTTCAACATTGGAATGGATGGGCTTGAAGCTCTGTATGAAACCCTGTGCCATGTTGAAGCTGGACTCCCCCACATTCCTTGACGTTGCATGCAGGCTCAGTGGCTAGCTTCCCTGTGCACCAAGCATTTGGCTGTGTATGCCCATCAGCCTTCTTCTGTAGTCTGAGCCATTAAAGTCCACATCACTTTTTTTTTAAATTTAGAGATACAGCACTGAAACAGGCCCTTCGGCCCACCGAGTCTGTGCCGACCATCACCCACCCATTTATACTAATCCTACATTAATCCCATATTCCTACCACATCCCCACCTTCCCTCAATTCCCCTACCACCTACCTATACTAGGGGCAATTTACAATGGCCAATTTACCTATCAACCTGCAAGTCTTTGGCTGTGGGAGAAAACCAGAACACCTGGCAGAAACCCACACAGTCACAGGGAGAACTTGCAAACTCCACACAGGCAGTACCCAGAATTGAACCTGGGTCACTGGAGCTGTGTGGCTGCAGTGCTAACCACTGCACCGCCCACTGTGCTTAATCTTCTATACTCAATGGAATACAAGCCTAGTTTATGCAACTTGTGTCCTCATAATTTAACCCTTTTAACCCTGGTATAATTCTGGTGAAACTGCACTGGACCCCCTCCAAGCCAATATATCCTTCCTGAGATGCAGTGCCCAGAACAGAATGTAATATTCTAATTGTGGTCTAACCAGAGCTTCATATAACCATAACATAACTTCCACCCCTTTGTATTTCAGCCCCCTTGAGATAAAGATCCACATTCCATTAGCCTTTTAACAATTTTTTTGTACCTGTTCCCTAGCTTTTAGTGATTTCTGTACTTAGGCCCCAAAATCTCTCTGGTGCTCCACAGTCCCAAGCTTCTCACCATTTGGAAAATACTCTGATCCATCTTTCTTAGGTCCAAAGTAGATGAACATACGAACATATGAATTAGGAGCCTGCTCTGCCATTCAATAAGTTCACGGCTGAACTGATTACTCCACATTTCCACCTACCCCCGATAACCTTCCACCCCCTTCCTTATCGAGAATTTATCTATCTATAATCTATCAGAACTCATAGTTCCCCACATTGAACTCTATCTGCACAGTTTTGCACACTCACTCAATCTATCAATATCTGTTTGTGACTTCCTGCTCCCAATTACACTAATTACTGAGCCACCTAACTTGATGTCATCGGCAAACTTGGATACATGATTCTCTATTCCTTTAGCTAAGTCACTTATAAATATAGTGAAAAGCTGAGGCGCAAGTACAGATTCCTGGGTGGCACCGCTAGTCACATACCTACCCACTTTTTGTCTCCTACCTAATAATCAATTCCCTACCCACGTCAATACATTTCTTCCCATTCCATGATCTGTCAGTTTTGTCAACAATCTCTAATGTGAAACTTTAATGAATACTTTCTGGAAGCCCATATAAATAACATCTATAGACATGCCCTTGTCTACCACATTAGTTAACTCCTCAAAACAATTCTATAAGGTTTATTAAACATAACTTACTCTTTACAAATCCATGCTGCCTCTCTCTGCTCAGTTCATGTTTGTCCAAGTGCATCTACAATTTTCTTACCTACTTCTTTTAATACCCTGGAGGGGGAAGGCTAAGCAATTAGGACTGTGATCAGGAGGGGAAGGAGTTCTTGTCATGATTGGGGGGGCTAGCCCATTGCAAGGGAGGTCCATGGCTTCCACTTGAGGCTTGGAGAAGGACTTCCACCCCTCCTGGCCCACAGGAAAACGTTAAAAAAAAATTTAAAGCTTACCATCTGGGCTTCTTCTGGCCCAGAATCTGGATCCCCGCAGGGTTTTCCTGACAGAGGAGCCAACACTGATCCCCCAGCTCAGGCCTCAGCTTGATATTGCAGCTCGGGGTCTGGTACCACCCGATCAACGTATTTAAAAGATCATGATTCCTTCCTGCAGCTGTCCTGTTTGCCTGCTCAAAAGAGCAGGTTAACATGGGGACAAGGCAGGAAGGAAGAGGGATCGGTGAGGGTAACCGACTCTCTTTATTTTAACTGCCCCTCTTCCACCCAGTTTCAAACAGGTGGGGGCAGTAAAAATCGGGGCCCTTGCCTTTGGATTGAAAAATTGCAAAAGTCACACCATTATTTAAGAAGGGAGGGAGGGAGCAACAAGTTAGCAACAACCAGTCAGTTTAACATCAATGATGGTGTCCACTGGACTTGCTGGGCAGATTTTAAATGCAATTTTACAACTGACTGGATCTCTGCTGCACTCAGTACAAACTCAAATTGGTGTTAGACAGCCTCCTGGAAGGATGTTCATTCTAATTAGCTTTTGTATGCTTAGGCATCAGATCAAGATCTGGCTCCTGAGTTCTTCTGTCATTTTCACATCGCTACACATCTAAAACCATATTGCATTGATGCAGAAGTGTCAGTTTAATTGCACAGTTGAAATGATAGTAAGGTCACATATTCACTGTAATGAATGATTGGGAAAGAGCAATGAACTATCACAGCAGATCAAACCTGCAATGAAGGAGAGACGAGTGGACTATTTGCAATTTATTTGGACCGAGTTACAATACGTACTGCAGGGCTTTAGATGAGCTCAAGTTTAGAAGAGTGAAAGAACGCTGGCCAAGAGATCATTGGAATAATCAAGGCTGGTGGTAACAAAGGCAGGGATAAGGATTTCAGCAGGAGATGGGCAGAGGCAGGGTGGAGAGGGGCAATATTACAGAGGTGGAAGTAAACAGTTTTGGTGATAGAGAGAATATGGGGTCGGAGGTTCAGCTTAGTTTCATATAGAATGCCAAGGTTATGAGAGGTCTCAGACAGTTGCCAGGGAGCAGGTTAGAGTCAATGGCTAGGGAATAGAGCTTGTGGCCGTGTAAGAAGTCAATGGCTTCAATCTTCCCAATATTTAGTTGGAGCAAATTTCTGCTCATCCAACACTAGGTCTGGACAAACAGAGTGACAAATCAGAGACAGCAGAGGGGTCGAGAGAGTGGGTGGTGAGGTAAAGCTGAGTGTCATCAGAACCACTACTTCAAAAGTCCAATGAAATGGTCTGCAAGAATTCAGCTGAAGGGATGTGCCTTATGGTATTTTCTCTTGGCATTGGGGCTCCAGAGTGTTCCAATAGCCTGGACTGCAAGGCAAATCCATAGTACCCATGCAGCCATTTGGCCATTCAGCCTGCTTCTTCAAATAATGGCGCTGCTGAATGCCTATAAGTTGAAAATATTATGGTTGCAGCCAAGGAATAATCTGTATTAATACAAAAGTAAAATATTGGCTACTGAATGCTGGAACTCTGTTAAATGCCATTGACCTGAGACATAGGCTGAATTTTGAGGGGCTGTTTGAGATGGAAATGGAGGCGGGGGGGTGCATCAAATCGGAATGGAAGATGTCAGATAGGACGTCCGACGATGACATCCCTTCCAGATTTTACTGTTGGTAGCCGACATGGAGGGTGGACTTTTTGAATTCACGAGGCAGGAAGCCAATTCAGGTACCTAACTTCCCAATACACTGCAATTTTATTCACCATTTTGAATTTATCTGATGGTGCACAGGAAACATAAACTTCAGGGCCTCACCTGGTGAAAAAAGGTGACAAAGAGGTGGGAGCTCAGAGTTGGCTTCAGTGGGAAGCCATTGGGTGAGGCAGTGTCACTGGGCAGGATGAGTGGAGTAGTGGGGCATTGGAAAATACTATAAAAGGTGGGGGCCAAGGTGTCAGCACTGCAAGGGAGTCAATACCAGGATGCCATTGGGCAGTGCCACCTCATTGAAGGTCACAAGTGAGGAGAGGAGACGTGTCTGTTTGACTTTGAGGCCTTGCACTCAGGGAGAGGCAACCTCTCATGAGCCTCATTCACCCTGGCTTTGAGGTCCCTGTGGGTGAATGAGTCTCATAAGAGCTTGCCTCTCCCTGAGCGCAAGGCCTCAAGGCCAAACAGACACACCCCCTCTCCTTACTTGTGACCTTCAATGAACCAGCAGGGACACCACCGCAGTCTGGGGGCACACAGGAGGGCCAGCCTCTGGAATGGAAGGCTAGAGAAAGATGCAGAGCAGCACACCAGCTGCCTCTAGCATGCAGAAGAAGCTACCCTCCAGAGAGGTCCCACCAGCTGAGGCTCAACTGCCTGTAGATATGCATGTGGCAGTATGTCTGAAGACTGCAGATCTCCGGGGAAGCTGTCAATGATTTATGTACCATGATGCTGGATGGGCTGAGGCCCATGGGACTTGGTGGGCACCCAATGTCAGTGGCGTTGAAGGGAACCGTTGCAATAAACTTCTATGCCACCAGATCATTCCAGGGGTCCACTGGAGATGTGTGTAATCTCCCAGTCTGCATCACATGAAGGGTGGGTGGTGGCATAGTGGTATTATCACTGGACCAGTAACCCAGAGACCCAGGGTATTTCCCTGGGACCCAGGACGTGGGTTCCAATCCCACCACAGCAGAAGGTGGAATTTGAATTTAATTAATAAATCTGGAATTAGAAGCTAGTCTAATGATGGCCATGAAACCATTGTCGATTGTTGTAAAAACCCATCTGGTTCACTAATGTCCTTTAGGGAAGGAAATCTGCTGTCCTTACCTGGTCTGGCCTACATGTGACTCCAGACCCACAGCAGTGTGGTTAACACTTACATGCCCTCTGAAATGTCCTCGCAAGCTGATAAGTGGCAAGTAACATTCGCGCCACACAAGTGCCAGGCAATGACCATCTCCAACAAGAGAGAATCTAACCATCTCCCCTTGACATTCAATCATATTACCATCGCTGAATCACCCACTATCAACATCCTAGGGGCTACCATTGACCAGAAACTGAACTGGAGTCGCCATATAATACCGTGGCTACAAGAGCAGGTCAAAGGCTAGGAATCCTGCGGTGAGTAACTCACCTCCTGACTCCCCAAGGCCTGTCCACCATCTACAAGGCACAAGTCAGGAGTGTGATGGAATACTCTCCACTTGCCTGGATGGGTGCAGCTCCAACAACACTCAAGAAGCTCGACACCATCCAGGACAAAGCAGCCCGCTTGATTGGCACCCCATCTACAAACATTCACTCCCTCCACCACCGACGCACAGTGGCAGCAGTGTGTACCATCTACAAGATGCACTGCAGCAATGCACCAAGGCTCCTTAGACAGCATCTTCCAAACCCGCGACCTCTACCAACTAGAAGGACAAGGGCAGAAAATACATGGGAACACTACCACCTGCAAGTTCCCCTCCAAGTCGCACACCATCCTGACTTGGAACTATATCGCCGTTCCTTCACTGTCGCTGGGTCAAAGTCCTGGAACTCCCTTCCTAACAGCACTGTGGGTGTACCTACCCCAAATGGACTGCAGCGGTTCAAGAAGGCAGCTCACCACCACCTTCTCAAGGGCAATTAGGGATGGGCAATAAATGGATGAATGAAAAAAAAGAAAAAAAACCATCTCTGCATCAAGGAGGTCACCAATGCCACAATCAGTAGGTGACACTGCGTACTTCCACACCAATCCAAACAATCAAGCTGAGAGGACTATCGGATTTGGGGTCATCGTTGGGTTCCCCCCAGGTGCAGGGTGTCATCGACTGTACGCATGAAACCATCAAGGCTTCCACTGACCAGCCTGCTGTGTTCATTAACCGGATTAGCTTCCACTCACTCAATGTACAACTGGTCTGCAACTATCACAAACGGATCTTACAGGTGTGTGCACGATTCCTGGAAAGCAGCCACGATGCCTTCTTACTTAGGCAGTCCCCGATGCCAGAACTTTTCACTGTCCCCACGCATCTTCAGGGATGGGTCCTTGGAGACAACAGCTACCCACTGAGAACATGCACAGATGCAAAGGAGAGGTACAACATTTGCCACAGCTCAACCCAAGCGACAATCGAGCAGGCCATTGTTCTACTCGATGAGATTCAGGTCCTTAGATCGATCCGGTGGAGCCCTTCATTTTGCCCCAGCGAGGGTCTCACGTATTGTGGTGGTCTGCTGCGCATTGCACTACCTGGTGCTATAGAGGGGGGAGGCATTAGCCAGTGAGGATATTGAGGAGTGAGCTGCCTCCTCTGATGACAAGGATGCGAAGGAGGATTCCACTCATGCAGCGCCTGATGAAGGGTCCGAGGCACAGCAAAAAAGTGCAAGGGAGGCATGGGATGCCTTGATACATTCAAGGTTCCTTTGAGCCTTACCACCTTCTGGAATCAAGCAGCCCTGTTGTCGTCTCCTTCCTTCTGTACTGCAGCACCCAGGTGCACTTTGCACATTGGCAAGGTTGAAGCATTGAGCGCTCAGGGCTTGGTCCCTTGCTTCCAGCCCCTTGGGAGGAAGGGTTCAAGTGAATTCCCAAAGGGCATCAAAAACAGAAAGGAGACGTGGTGAGTGAACATCATTATTTTATTCTGCGTCACAACCCATGCATGACGAGCCATTTTGACTGCATCTTCACCCCGATCCTTTAAGTGCAGCTAGGTCCTCTTTTTAAATCTTTTCCGGGTTCTCTTATGTGCTGCTTCCCCTGTGCTGCCAGCTGAGGTGGAGGCAGGCTGCTGACCTTGCTGCCGCAGCTTAAGATGACTTTGGTGGCTGTCTCCTGGCCACCTGAGACCTGGAGGGCTCTGGCACACTGAGGGCTTCCTGCCAAGGTGCAGCAACCACTTCTATTGTCAGGAATGATGGAGACAATGGTGTCACTGGCAGAGGGGCTTTGGAGCTACTGTCCACACCAGGAGCATCATGCGAGGAGCCCCCAAATGCAGAAGGCAGCCACTCCTCCCCGCTTATAAGACACATTTGTACCTCGCTGCTGACCTGAGAGGGATGTGGACCTGGTGGAGGCTCCAGGTGCCTGATCCCCCTTTGGTCTTGCCACTAATGCATGGAGCTCATGAACAAAGCAAGGGTGTGCAGTCTGCGCACATCTCCGGCAACCACAGATTGGTCTGTTGGATGTGGTTTTCCATGAGAATTGCCAGTCTCTCAATGGAGGAAGCCAGATGTGCAACCAGCAGAGACAGTGCAGCACCCAAGGACTGGATGGACATCTCTGCCAGATGTTGCCTGACCTCTCGCTGCAGCTGCAGCATTTCCCGTGTTTGGCTCTCTAATTGCAGTGTGGTATCATCAATGAGGCTGTGCACTTTCAGGAACCCAGAAGGTGACTAATGCATTGCTCCCAGAAAGTGAGGTGGCAGTTGACCCCTATGTCCTGTATCCTACTACTCCCTCTCCAAACTCAATTTCCTGTCCAAAGTCCTTGACGGTGATATAACTTCTGGGTCACCTATGGTTGCGTACTGGACACCTGTCTCTCCTCTGTCTACAGCAATTCTTCTTCCATCTCCAAATTCAACACAGCCTTTGGCAGGCACCATGGAATGCCCACAGTCAATGTTGCTTGGAGCTGTGGTGGCAAACTATTGGCAGCAGGACTGCTGATGCTTTTTTTTTAATGTGGGAGATGTGCAACATTGGCATATAGCAGCATTTATTGCCCATCCTAGTTGACTCGAAGGCAACGGGAGTTACACACTGTGTAATACAGGAGCCACATGCAGGCCAGTTCAGGTAGAGGTGACATATTGCCCTCGTTGAAGTACATTAAAGAACCAGTTTGGTTTGTAGGACAATCCAGTCACTTTCATGGTCATTTTTTCAGGTGCCTGATTAGAAATTAGCAGATTTATTGAATTCCAGATTAATTGGCAGGATTTTGAATGCCAAATATATTGGTGGGATTTTGAAATCATGTCATCTTGGTTGCTCGGCAGTATCCTAATCACTAGGCCAGCATACAAAACCTATTAGGCCTTTCCTTTTTAAGAGCAGTGTTTGTAACATCTTACAGCTCTTCTTTTCTTTGTTGGAGGCAGCTAAATAGTAACAAATGAACTGACTGCAGATAAAGAATTTTTTTTAAATATTGGTCATCCTAATGTGTTGTCATAAAATTATGTTAAATTCAATTATTTCTGACAATATATTTCATACCTGAGTACACAGAACATATACAAACATAAAGGTACAATGGTTCAAATGTCTATTGGTTCTGTCCAGGGCAGGTCCTAACTCAAATCACACACACGAGATTCTTCAGTCCACTTACGAGGGAAGATTAGCTGGCATGGATTCCTGTTGACTATCTCACTGTTTGTAATCTCTGGAGTAACTTCACTTAGGTGGATTGTAACCAAGGCTATCAGACCCACCTAACTTCAACATGGGCGAAAGGGCCTCACCTGTCCTATCAAATGCAAGAATACGTACTGGATGTCTACACAGTCTTTGCTTACCAAGGCTGTCTGAACCCATTCCTAACTCAAGCAGCATTACTTGTTCTCACAAAATGATATAAAATAATGAGCAAATTATGCTGCCCCACATTAGTGGGTCACGTTACTTGACTTTTTCTTAGTTCATTCTTTTGATATATGAATCACTAGCATTTATTGACTATCCCTGTTTGCCCTTGAGAAGAAGGTGGTGAGCTGCCTTCTTGAACCTCTGCAGTCTATGTGATGAAGGTACTCCAACAGAGCTCCAGAATTTCCATTCAGCAAAGGAATGGGAATAAGTTTCCAAAACAGGACAATATGTGACTTGGAGAGAAACTTGGAGGCCATGGTGTTCCCTTGTGCCTGCTGCCCTTGTTCTTCGAGGTGATAAAGGTTGCTTTCAAAGTAACCTTGGAGATTTGCTGCACTGTATTCTGTATATGGTAGATACTTCAGCCACAGTGTGCCATTGGTGGAGTGAATGGATGTTTAAGGTGGTGGATGGGCATATTATGGTCAAGTGAGGATGGATCAAAGGACGTCCCTCTTTTCCCTCTCTTTGTTTGAGCACAACAGGTTTAATTCTTTCTTAAAGTGGATGTACTGGCCAATTCAGTAGGTGTTTGGTTATTTAATTGCTATGATCATAAAAAGAACCAATCGGACAGGTTTTCTTGAGTTAACAAAGAAAGAGGTTAACTTTATTGTACCTAAACTGAACTAATAAAAATAATAAACAATGCGCCAACTTTCACTCACACACACACTCTGGAGGTTTACACATACAAATAGGTTACAGAGTGGGGAAAGGTAGAATGGTTGAGTTAGAGTCCATAGAAAAAGGAAGTATACAGTCTGTGACATTTGGTTATTCGGCTGGCTTTTAGCTGAATTCGGAGGTCCCGATGTTTTTAGTTAGAATAGGTAGATGACTGGTTCGGTGAGCCACTTTGAGACAGCGATGCGGATGATTTCCTCCAGCGGGGTTTCTAATTGTATCCAGAGTATGCAGAGATGATCAGTCAACAGGCAGGATTTGAAAGCTTTCAAGCTGGAATGGAGAGAGAGAGATACCTCCACTTGGGTCTGCACGTGCCAGAGTCCAATTGCTTCTCTCTGCTGCAGAAAGATGCAAGCTTAAAACCACAGATGGGGAGGGGCTTGTCACATGACAGTCACTCAGTCATTCAAACATAGCAGTAAGCAGTATTTCTTTCTTGCTAAAAAGAAAAAGTAGTTCCTTTAAACTTCCTGGGTCCCAGTTCTTGCTGGGGCATGGGCAGACATTTCGTCTCTCTGCACATAAGCATTGCAGTATAGGATACAATGTTGAAAATTAGGCAGCCATCCTAAGCTGCTAGCAAAGTCATCCTTTTAGCTAGTTTTGTTAAAAATGTCTTTTAAGAAAAAAATTAAGTTCATATCTCCAGTCAATGAATTCAAGAAAATTATCATTCAACAAAGCACATTGGCGTAACAGGCTGCTGATTAAGTGTGTGACTATGTTCTAAATGAGGTCAAGCTTCTAGAATGTGATTGAAGTTGCACCTATCCAGACAAGTAGAGATTATTCTAAAATACTCCTGAATTATTCCTTGCAGGTGGTGAAAACTCTTTGAGAAGTCAGGACGCGTGCCACTCACCACAGAATACCCAGCCTTTGTCCTGCTATAATAACAGTGATCCACTGAGTCTTTGGTCATTGACGACACCAGGATGCTAATGGTGGGATCCAGCAATTGTCACATCATTCAATATCAAGGGCAGATGGTTAGATTCTCTCTTGTTCGAGATGGTCATTGCTTGGCACTTGTGTGGTGTAAATGTTACTGGTCATTTACAGCCCAAGCCTAAATGTTGTTCAAATCTTTCTGCATGCAGGCACGGGCTGCTTCATTATCTGAGAAATTGCAAATGGAACTTAACATTAGTGAACAACCCCATTTACGACCTTATAATGGAGAGAAGGTCATTGATAAGGATAGTTGAGACTAGGATGCCGTCCTGAGGGACTGGTGCAGCAATGTCTTGGGGTTGACCTGTTTAGCCTCCAACAACCACAGCCATTTTCCTTTGTTCAAGGTATGACTCCAAGAGGTCAACTTCGACTTCAGCCCAAAATAGGTTCAAAGTTGGTGAAGCTGTTGCATGTCTGCCCAAAGCCGGCATCAGGAGGTCCAAATTATTTTTGGATTCAGGTCTCATTTAAATGCTTCCAGCAAGCTGCAGGCACCAAGTGGACACCCTGTTGCAGCTGGTTGTGGGAGGGTGGAGGATTGGGGAATGGGGTAGGGAGGTTATCAGCCGAAAATTGAAATTGGGGCCCTGTAACCTATAAAAGGGCCCTGAATTAATCTTTGGCAACCTCACACCAGAAAATTGCATCTGGGAGGCCTTGTGTATCGATGGGGAGGCTGAAGTGCCATCATCCCCCCCAACCACTCCACACTGGTTTCTCTGCTTCCACCGCCTTTTGAGGAAGAGAATTCCAAAGACTCACGACCTTCTGAGAGAAAAAATGTCTCCCCATCTCTATCTTAAATGGGAGACCCCTTATTTTTAAACAGTGACCCCTAGTTCTAGATTCTCCCACAAGGGGAAACATCCTTTCCACATCCACCCTGTCAAGACCCCTTGATTGTTTCAATCAAGTCGCCTCTTACTCTTTTAAATTCCAGCGGATACAAGCCTAGCCTGTCCAATCTTTCCTCATAAGACAGCCCGCCCATTCCAGATATTAGTCTAGTAAACCTTCTCTGTACTGCCTCCAATGCATTTACATCCTTCCTTAAATAAGGAGACCAGTACTGTACACAGCAGTCCAGATGTGTTCTCACCAATGCCCTGTATAGCTGAAGCATAACCTCCCTTACAATTCAATGTCAGGTGATCAAAATCCATTTGGGTTAATTGAATCAGGGAGCCGTTCGCCTCCTCTTCCACATCCTTTCTCACCTCTTGCTCTTGCTCCTCCCCGATGAACTGTCTCCTTCCAGGGCACTGTCCTCAAAGTTCACACCTCACTGGAGGAAAATGTTACGGAGCACACAGCAGACCACCACAATGAACGAGACCTTTGCAGGAGGGTATTGGAAGGTGCCGCCTGAGCAGTCCAGGCACCAGAATTGCATGAGCACGTGACGTTCGTTATATCGCCTCTGTCGGGGGCTCCCACAGAGGGGTGAGAAGCCATGTCTTCAAGGGATATCCCTTGTCCCCTAGGATCCATCTATGTACTTTGGGGGGTTGGACTGAAAATCTGAGGCAGCCTGGACTGGCAGAGGATGAAGGAGTCATAGCAACTGCCAGGAATGCAAGTGGAGAAAACTCTCATGGTGGTCACAGACAGATAGACGTTGAGGGAGTGGAAGCCTTCCTGTTGATGAATCTGAGTGGGCAGTCACTGGATTCCTTGATGGCCACATGAATGCAATCAATGATGGCCTGTACCCATCCAAGTAAGTGGAGAATATTCCATTACAGTCCTGACTTGTGATTGTGAGTATACCTCAGATTACCCTGGAAGGGTAATGTATCCCAAAAATTTTAGCTACACGCTGCTACTATGCAGTAGCAACACGTGTGGTGTTCGCCACTAACAGGATGATGCCGACAAGCCAAAAAGACGTTCTGCCTATCACACAAACGAGTAATGTGATATATGAATTTCAATGCCAGTGTGATGCTGGATATATAGGCCGTAGGTCCCAACGACTGGCGGATCGCATCAAACAGCATGTCCCTTCCGCTGTTCGCAACGGGCAAGGTACAGACCGTACCCAACCAGCCCGTGCTTGCAAAACTCAAAACACAGTGTCCAACATTAGATGTGATTCCATGATTGGACAACATTTGCTAAATAATCCTCAGTGTGCTAAGAATTAGTGTGGTGCATTTGCACGTATTGGAAACTACATATATTAATACCCTGTTCTTTGTAGACAGAAAGAACATTTAAACACATTGTGCCTGTTTCAGCTAAACAAAATAAGTGACAGCCATTCGCTCGTTCATTCCTCATGGCAATGCCTTGATCAATCAGAGTCAAGCTGCCTGGTTTAAATTTCAAACAAAGCTTGGCAGTTAACTGTCAGTCACCATAAACTGGTGCATTCTCCATGGCAACGCCTCTGCCAATCAGAGTCCACTTGCCAACCAGTCAGCACTGTCTTCTCATACTGTATAAATTTGTTGCGTCCCTTACATTGGTATTCTTGCGATTTGTCCTGATGATTGCAAGATGAAAAGCTTCGATAAAATGTCTCTGTTTTCAGCGAAACATATTTAAGACAATTGATCAGACCATCTTCTCTGCCACTTCTACTCCATTGACCAGCTCTAGTTTGCTTGGCTCCGTTTTTACACAGCCAAGACATTTCAGAAATGGCTTCTCATCCATACTTCACATCATCATGTCTGCACTACCCAAAGAATCAATTCTTGGCCCCTTTACTTTTTTGGCAAAATCATTTGCAGACATGGAGTCAACTTCCACACCTATTCTCCATTAGTCCACCATCTCCTGAAAACCTCAATTGCCTATGTGCAGTCAGACTGCTTGCGCAACATTCAGTCTTGGACGAGTTTCAATTTTGTCCCACTCAACATCAGAAGGGCCAATGCCATTATCTTTGGTCCCCACCACAATCTCCAAATCCTTGCCACTGTTTACAATCCCAACCTTGACCACCTTAGGATCAAGCAAACTTTGGCATCCTGTTTGACCCTGAGCTCAGTTTAAGACCTCATTATTTGGCTCCCACTACATCTACCCCTTTCTCAGTGTATTTGCTACTGAAATTCTTGTATATGCTAATGTGTTCTCCTGGCTCGACTCTTCTAATTCTCTCCATGCTGCTCATCATTGCACCACCTTCCCTTAAGTCCAACCTATGTATCCTGTCCTGAGAAGTTAGGTGGGTATTTTTGGGACTAAATTGACTTCAGTTGAGCTGCCTGGTGTGAAGGCCTCACATGCTGGAAAAAACACATACGTAATAATGGGTGCATTCTTCAAAGTAGCCATGAACCTGGTGAGTGGGACATTGCTCTGATTTTAACCTGCTGCCACCCTGTTCTGTACACGTAGGGGAGATTCAAATCAAAGCTTAAATTGTAATTTAAGTAGATATTTCAGTTTTGGAACGATGGGCCAACAAAACAGATCATCCAAGAGCTTGAAATATAGGAGGAGAGGGTGGCTTTAACTGCCAAAGGTTTCAGAAAGGAAACTGCTGGTTTCAATTAGTTTCCTGTCTGCCCATAATAGCATGAGGTCATGGAAATTTTATCCACTGGGCCTCATCAACAGCCCATTTTCTGCTTGGAATGGCCAGGAGGCACACAGGAAACAACTGCTGGCTTCCAGAAAATTGGATGGCCCTTGACTTTTTTTCATTCTTTCATGGGATGTGGGCATCACTGACAAGGCCAGCATTTGTTGCCCATCCCTAGTTGCACTTGAAGTTGAGTGGCTTGCTAGGCCATTTCAGAGGGCAGTTAAGAATCAACCACATTGCTGTGGGTCTGGAATCTCATGTAGGTAAGACTGAGAAGCACAGGAGATTTCCTTCCCTAAAGGATATTAGTGAACCAGATGTGTTTTACAAAATCGGTGATGGATTCATGGCACCATTACTGAGACTAATTTTCAATTCCAAATTTTTTGATAAACTAATTGAATTTAAATGCCACCAGCTGCTGTGGTGGGATTTGAACCCATGGCCCCAGAGCATTAGCCTGAGCCCCTGCATTACTAGTTCAGTGACATTACCACTATGCCACCACCCCTCAGGTAAGTGTGGAAAAGGTGGTTCTGGGGTGTGGTGGTAGTGAAGGGGGAAAGCGCAGGCAGCGGAGGCCTGGAATTTCCTTGTGAGGCCCGAGGAGGAGCCATGGTCCTCCTGTCCCACAAAGGAAAGTAAAAAGTTTACCTGGAGCGCCTCTTCACCTTGCCAATTTTCTTCATGCCTTCACTTAGGGGGAAAAGCGAAGGCGAAGTTAAAATTGCTGTCAGGGTCTGATGACACCTTCAGACTCAATTAACATATTTGAATTACGACACAGCCAACTTTAGCCACCTATCTAGAAATTCATTTAACATTGGAAATGTACACACTTTCCACCAGTAATGTGGTGCATTTTAATTGCCTACCCACCCAGTTTCTGAGGAGTGGATAGAGAGGAGGTCCTGCTAAAAGGGAGGAGGTCACACTAAGGAAAGACCAGAAGTTGGGAACTCAGTTAAAAATCAGGACCACACAGCGATAATCTCAGGATTACTACCCAAGAACTGAATTTATAGGCAGAGGGATAGACAGATCAGAAAGGTCAATGTGTGGCTAAAAGATGTTGGACCTCTTAAAGAGTTGTATGTTGGACATTTTGGAGAATTAAGGGTTAATGATCAAACTTCTTTGATTCTTGGAGCAGCAGGTTTTCCAAGATAAAAGGAATGGCTTTGAAGTACCGTGAAAAGAAAGCATGGCTTGTCTTCTGCTTTTAGTGTCTGTGTGCTATATATGAGAAATGCTTCTGCAAGGAAATAAGTGACAGGAATGACATCAACCATGAGTGATTAAGGTATAACCTTAGTGGTGAGTATAATAAGTGTAGATCGGGGGATCTATTAACTATAGTATAGATAAACCTACTCTTCAAAGGAATCGAGAACAGTTAAGTTTAGAAGATTTGTTTGAGAAAACTATCTTTGTAGTAAATAAATATGACAGTTTATGTAAGTAGGCTTTATTTCAAAGGATTCAAGAACAGATACGTCATGAGGTCTTATTTGTAAGTGTACCTTTGATGTCGGCAAAATAAGGTGTATAAAGGAGTATGGTTTTCAACAGTTCTTCAGAGGGCTAAAAAGATATAACAATCGAAACTGAAAAGCTACTCTCTGTGCATGGTTAGTTTTATCATTTATGCTGTATAGGTGAATAATCTTTGTGCAGTTTGCTGCACTATCAAGTGTCTTGTACTTACTAAAAGTGTATCAGTGTGAATCAAAGAAGGAAGAAGGCTGACAAACAATTGAATGTTAACAAAAGACTGATAAGAAGGAGGTGTTCCATCTCATGGGACACTGGCACCAATACTGGGACAGGAAGGAGCTGTACCACTGGGACAGGCTTCACCTGAAGTGGAATAGGACCTAGTCCTAGTGGATAGGAAAATAAATAGGGCTGTGGTTAAGGTTTTAAACTGGTAAGAAAGGGGAGAGATCTGGTGAAAATAACATAAAGCTGAATATAAAATTAATAGGAAAAGAGAGGGAAGAGTAGCATACTGGCTATGTTAGACTAGTAATTATACGGACTGGCCTGATAACCCAGAGACATGTAGTTCAAATCCCATCCTGGGAAATTTAAAGTCCATTAATAAATAAATCTGGCATAGAATGCAGGTATTAGTAAGGATGATCGTGTAACTACCAGATTGTTTTAAAAACCCATCTGGGTCATTAAAGTCCTTTATGGAAGAAAATCTGCTGCCTTTACCTGCTCTGGCCATTATGTGACTCCAGATCCTCAGCTATGTAGTTGAGTCTTAACTGCCTGTTGAAATGGCCTTGCAAGCTGCTCAACTAAGGGCAATTAGGGATGGGCAATAATTGCTGGCCTTTCTAGATATGCCCACATCCTGTGAATGAATAAAAAAAGTAAAGATCAGATCAAAGTAAAGAACAAAGTTAGCATAAACAGCCAGGGTACAGATTAAGCTATAGAACATAGTCAAAAATGACTGTTTAAGTAGAGCCCATCCCATCCCTCTTTCCCCATTACTGTTGCCAGTGCCCCATGACCAAAGCCTCTGCTTCCCACACCACTCTTTCAGCCATGCATTAAACTTTCTAATCTGTTTGTCCCTATGCTACTTTGCATGTGGCTCAGGTAACAGTCCAGAGATTGTTACCTGTGAGGTTCTGCATTTTACTTTCGACTCTAGCTCCTCAAGCTCTCTCAGCAGAACCTCATTCCTAGTTCTACCTATGTTGTTGATTTCTCTGGAGACCATGACAACTGGATCCTTCCCCTCCCATTCCAAGTTCAAGTTCTTCTTCAGTCACAAGGAGGTGCCCTTATCCCTGGCACCAGGAAGGCAACACAACCTTTGGAACTCCTAGGTTACAGAGAACATATTTATGCCCTACCACTACCACATTCCTTTTCACTCCCCCCCCTCCCCCCTCCCCCCACCACTTGAATAGCCTCCAATACCAGAGTGTTGGGGCCAGTTTGATCATCCACCCTACAGACAGGAAGAACCTCCTACCAGTTGGATATGGGCAAAGGCCAAGGCTGCTCCAGCACTGCAGCTGAGATTCCCATACCTGCCTTACTTGCACTTACACCTTCCTGTCTCTGATCACTAACCAAACCTGTACCACTACCTAACCTAAGGGCTGTGACTGGCTCACTAATCGAACCTTGTAAAGTAAATCTATCACTCGGGACTAGGATTCTTCCCACTCATCTCCAGATAACCTGATAAGTAATACCTTAGTAGGTAGAGTAAGCAGGGAGGAGCTTAACAGTGTTCTATAATAGTCTTTGGTCAACTTAAACATCTGCAGTTCTCCACCGCATACTCAGGAGTCCTGAAGCTATGGCTTTGTCCACTCACTCTAATTTCTCTTTATTTAAGTAAGTGAGGTGTTCCTCATATGGTGAATGAATGTGCTCTCCATGTCCAGCAAACAGAAACCTCTACCGGTGTAAATTTAGTAGTAACTTGCCTTGTAAATATGGTGATGGATGTCTGCATGTGTAAGGCACTTGTATGATCACCAAAAAATTGAACTTGACCCATAATGATTACTATACTAGTAAAATAAATCCTAATGTTCCTGCCACTCTGAATGTCAAAAAAGTTGCAGTTGAGGCATTTTTCCTGGTTTGCTGCAGCAAGAGTCTGCATAAATATATCTCTTCCATTAATTTATTATGCAATGTTCTGAGAATGTACTTTTACTAACATGTTTAGACAAGCTAAAAGAGACAGACCATCTGCACCAAAGTGAAAATATCAGAGTATTCTGCACAGCGTTAACCACAAAGGTGATTGTCAATTTATTCCATCAAATTTTAGAACATTGAATTCAAAACTCAGAGTCAACCTTTGATTAACATTTTGAAGTAGATCACTCAGAGATGCATTGTTATATTTGTATTAAACCTGGAAAATCAAATCTGAAATGTATGTAATGAACTAGGCATAGTACAAATAAGCGTCAAGTTTGAAGTCGGTTCCTAACGCAGCTCAGGTTTTCATGCTGATTTAATATAGCTAGTAAGTGTAAAGTTACATTGATATGATCTTCTGATATTAATGTCTATGAAAGACTACACAAAAGAACTGCTTGTATAAAAATATTTGTATAGTATCAAAATAACAATAATTTCATCCCTAATGACATTTAATCATAATCTTGTTTATGGGTCGTGGATTTCTCTATGCAATTTAGGGACGATTTCCTGACCTGTATCACCAATGTTACCAACTCAAATCAGGTAAAATGTCTTTGAGATGCTATGAAGATGAGCTGGCAGGACCTGAAGTAGAAGGGCCAGGATCTTTTTGGCTTTATTCCTCTATTTGTTGTTGTTGCACAGTTAACAGCAAACAAAAAGAGGAATGGTAAACATGGATAAATGAACAGCGCACTGGCCTTTCCAACTTCAATACAAGTCAATACATGAGGGGGTTCAGAATGTATTGAGATGATAGAACATAAGTGCTGAAGGACTGGTAGAGATAACAGAAAATTAACGTTTTGACCCGCCCAGGAGTTCCAGGGTTTCCTTTGCTTTTGGGGTGATAGATGGGAGGTTGAGGGCTCCACTCCCTGTAACCATCTTTTTAAGAAGTAAATAGACAGAGTTAAGGCCCTCTGCTATCATATAGAATCCATGTCAATAAGCATTCCTTAAATGACGGGGATGGCATAAAAACAAGTGTGAATGCCAGTTTTACCTACGTAATTGGTGCCTGTTTCTTTTTCCTGGTATTGTAGAATAGCCTTGCGTTTATTTTGTCACTTGGAGTTCCAGATATGAATCTTTTCATGATAGCCCGTCTTCTTATTCTAGTTCAGTTTTGGCCGGATGCTAGTGCTCAATTCTTATTTGCTTTCAGCCATTTTATTAATTTGCCAGTACTTGTCGGAGCAATCTTATTCCGGAAATGTAGCTATACTGGAGAGATTGAAAACTGAGTGGGCCTGCGGATTAAAAAATATCCCGCTTATGGTACTGATACTAGATAAATGTAGCCTCCTGCTATTCTACCACATTCAGAGAGTAGAAAGAAAGGAAGAATTGCATTTATACAAAGCTGGATGCCCAAAAGCGCTTTACAGACAATGAAGTATTTTTGAAGTTACTGTTGTAATGTAGAAAGCACAGCAGCCAATTTGCACCCAGCAAGATCCCACAAACAGTAATGTGATAATGACCAGATAATCTGTTTTAGTAATGCTGCTGGAGGTATAAATATTAGCCAGGAAATCAGTGAGAACTTCCCTGCTTTTATTGAAATGGTACCTTGGGATCTTCTATGTTCAACTGAGAGGGCTTAGGACCTCATCCAAAAGTCAGTATCTCTGACTGTGCAATCGTTACTGGTTCAATGAGGATTGTAGAAGAGCAGCACCAGACCTACCTAAAAATGAGGTGTCAACCTGATAAAGCTACAACACATGACTGCATGCATGCTAAACACAGCATGCTACAGACAGAGCTAAGTGATCCCACAACCAATGGATAAGATCAAAATTCTGCAAACCTGCCACCTCCAGTTATGAATATTGGTGGAAAATTAAACAATTAATGGGAGGAGGAGGCTCCATGAACATCTCCAGCATCACCAATGGCTGCACATATTCAGCTGAGTGGTGAATATTTCATCACCATCTTCATTTGTAGATAGTGGAGTAGCTTTGAGGTGTCTGAAGGTGAACCATTGATCACTGTAGCCAGACTCTGTTCTGTTCTTGTACTCAAAAAGGAAATGATGGACATATTGAATAATTACTTTGTATCAGTATTTGCAGTAGAGCATGCCAGCCATCCCAAGGAAACTAATATTTAATCAGGGTCTCACCAACATTAACAGAAGCAAAATTACAGTAATGAAGAAAATAATGGCACTAAAAAAGTGACAAATCCTCAGGAACGGATTGTTTTCATCCCAGGATTTTAAAGGAAGTAAGTGAAAACATTGCAAATGCCCTAACAATAATCTTCCAAAATACTCTCAGTTCAGGAACTGTTCCTTTAGACTGGAACATTCAATGTCATTCCACTATTTAGGAAGGGTGAGAGAGAGAAACCAGGGAATTATACACCAATTTGTCTTACATCTGTTGTCAGGAAATTACTAGAGTCTACATGTAAGGATACAATGACTGAACACTTTGAAAGTTTTCAGCTGTTCAGAGAGAGCCAGCATGGATTTATAAATGGGAGGTCATGACTGATGATCTTGATTGAATTTTTTAAAGAGGTGACAGGGGAAGGTCTATGAATGTTATTTATATTGTCTTCCAGAAGGTATTTGATCAAGTCCCTCATCAGAGACTGCAAGCTGAAATTGAACTCATAGAATTGAAGGCAAATTATTGACTTGATTAGGAAATTGGCAGGGTGGCAGCAGACAGAGACTATGGGCAGGTATTCTAATTGGCAGGTTGTAACTACTGGTGTCCTACAGGCATCTGTGTTGGGATCTTAACTATTTACTGTACTTATTAATGACTTAGATGATGGGCAAGAGAGTCACTTTTTCCAAGTTTGCCGATAACACAAAGATAGGTGACACCTAAGCAGTGTAGGTGGAAGCATAAAATTACATAGGGTATTGCTAGATTAAGTGAATGGGCAAAACTGTGACAAATGGATTTCAATAGCGGCATGTGTGAAGTCACTCTGGACCTAAAAAGGATAGATTAGAGTACTTTCAAAATGCTAAAAAGCCAGATACAGTGGTGCTCTAAAGAGTCTTAGAGGGCTATGTAGATAGATCATTAAAATGTCATGGATAGGTACAGAAAATATTCAAAAAGATTAATGGAATGCTGGCCTTTATATCTAGAGGACTAGAATAAAGAACAAAGAACAAAGAAAAAACAAAGAAAATTACAGCACAGGAACAGGCCCTTCGGCCCTCCAAGCCTACGCCGATCCAAATCCTCTATCTAAACCTGTCGCCTATTTTCTAAGGGTCTGTATCTCTTTACTTCCTGCCCATTCATGTATCTGTCTAGATACATCTTAAAAGACGCTATCGTGCCTGCGTCTACCACCTCCACTGGTAATGCGTTCCATGCACCCACCACCCTCTGCGTAAAGAACTTTCCACGCATATCCCCCCTAAATTTTTCCCCTTTCACTTTGAACTCGTGTCCCCTTGTAATTGAATCCCCCACTCTGGGAAAAGCTTCTTGCTATCCACCCTGTCTATACCTCTCATGATTTTGTACACCTCAATCAGGTCCCCCCTCAACCTCCGTCTTTCTAATGAAAATAATCCTAATCTACTCAACCTCTCTTCATAGCTAGCGCCCTCCATACCAGGCAACATCCTGGTGAACCTCCTCTGCACCCTCTCCAAAGCATCTACATCCTTGGTAATGTGGCGACCAGAACTGCATGCAGTATTCCAAATGTGGCCGAACCAAAGTCCTATACAACTGTAACATGACCTGCCAACTCTTGCACTCAATACCCCGTCCGATGAAGGAAAGCATGCCGTATGCCTTCTTGACCACTCTATTGACCTGCGTTGCCACCTTCAGGGAACAATGGACCTGAACACCCAAATCTCTCTGTACATCAATTTTCCCCAGGACTTTTCCATTTACTGTATAGTTCACTCTTGAATTGGATCTTCCAAAATGCATCACCTCGCATTTGCCCTGATTGAACTCCATCTGCCATTTCTCTGCCCAACTCTCCAGTCTATTTATATTCTGCTGTATTCTCTGACAGTCCCCTTCAGTATCTGCTACTCCACCAATCTTAGTGTCGTCTGCAAATTTGCTAATCAGACCACCTATACTTTCCTCCAAATCATTTATGTATATCACAAACAACAGTGGTCCCAGCACGGATCCCTGTGGAACACCACTGGTCACACGTCTCCATTTTGAGAAACTCCCTTCCACTGCTACTCTCTGTCTCCTGTTGCCCAGCCAGTTCTTTATCCATCTAGCCAGTACACCTTGGACCCCATGCGCCTTCACTTTCTCCATCAGCCTACCATGGGGAACCTTATCAAACGAATACAAGGGGATAGAAGTTATGCTACAATTGTACAAAGCCCTAGTTATTCCACATGTGAAGTACCGTCTTCAATTCTGGGCACCACACCTTAGGAAGGATATATTGGCCTTGGAGGGAGTGCAGCATACATTTACCAGAATGATACATGGTCTCCAAGTGTTAAGTTATGAGGAAAAGTTACACAAACTAGGGTTGCATTCCCTGGAATTTAGATGGTTAAGGATTTGATCAACATATTAAGATATTAAGAGGAACAGTTAAGGTAGATTTCTGCTATTTCTGCTGGTTAGGGAGTCTGGGCTAGGGGACATAGCCTAAAAGTTAGAACCAGATCTTTCAGGAGTGAAGTTATGAAACACTCCTCATGCAAATGGTGGAAGAGATTTGGAACTCTCTTCAGCAAACGGTGGTTGATGTTGATCAATTGTTAATTTTAAATCTGTGATTGTTAAATTTCTGCTAACCAAAGGTATTAAGGGATATGGGGCAAAGACGGGTATATGGAGTTAGATCAGAGTTCGGCCATGATCTCATTGAATGGCAGAACATTCTTGATGGGCTAAATGGTCTTCTCCTGTTCCTATATTCCTTTTTACCATACGCTGCCAATTGGCAGTTTCAGAAGTTGGCAGAGATTCAGCAGCATCTGTTTCTCTCTGCAGCCAAGTCCTGGTACGCCTCAAACCTTCAATGTATGAATGTACGTTTCTAAGACTGCTTCCAGATAATGTCTTTCAACAGCTGTCATCCCAAATACCTGGCACGGAAAAAGCCTAGTTATGTCACTGGTCTAGTAATCCAGAGGCCTGGAATAATGATCTGGAAACATGAGTTCAAATCCCACCACAGCAGCTGTGGAATTTAAATTCAGTTAATGAAATAAATCTGGAATTAAAAAGCTACTATCAGTAATGGTGACTATGAAACTACCAGATTGTCGTAAAAATCCAGCTGTTTCACGAATGCCCTTTAGGGAAAGAAATCTGCTGTCCTTACTCTCCATGTGACTCAAGCCCCTCAGCACTGTGATTGACTCTTGAATGGGCTAGCAAGCTACTCAGTTGTACTAAACTGCTACTCAAAACTATAATCAGAATAAAACTGGACTGTCCACCCAGCATCAACCAAACACGGGAAAGGCACATTCAGTCCAGTCCTCCTCACTAGCATCTGGAACTTGTGCCAGAATTGGGAAAGCTATCCCACTGACTAATGAAGCAACATTCTGACACAATAATACTCATAGAATCATACCTTTCAGCCAATGTCCCAGCTTCCTCCGTCACCATCCCTGAGTATTTCCTGTCCCAGGACAGACCCACCAGAGTTGGCAGCACAGTGATATACAGTCCTGTGAATCCTCAACATTGACTCTGAACCTCATGAAGTCACATGGCATCAGATCAAACATGGACAAGGAAATCTCCTGCTGAATACCATCTATCGCCCTCCCTCAGCTACTGAATCAGTGCTCCTCCATGTTGAACACCACTTGGAAGGAGCAGCAACGGTAGCAAGGGCATAGAACATACTCTGGGCGGGTAAACTTCAATGTTCATTAGAATTAGAATTAGAACATTACAGCGCAGTACAGGCCCTTCGGCCCTCGATGTTGCGCCGACCATCTGACCTACACTATTCCATTTTCATCCATATGTCTATCCAATGACCACTTAAATGCCCTTAAAGTTGGCGCGTCTACTACTGTTGCAGGCAGGGCGTTCCACGCCCCTACTACTCTCTGCGTAAAGAAACTACCTCTGACATCTGTCCTATATCTTTCACCCCTCAACTTAAAGCTATGTCCCCTCGTGTTTGCCATCATCATCCGAGGAAAAAGACTCTCACTATCCACCCTATCTAACCCTCTGATTATCTTGTATGTCTCTATTAAGTCACCTCTCCTCCTCCTTTTCTCTAACGAAAACAACCCCAAGTCCCTCAGCCTTTCCTCGTAAGACCTTCCTTCCATACCAGGCAACATCCTAGTAAATCTCCTCTGCACCCTTTCCAAAGCTTCCACATCCTTCCTATAATGCGGTGACCAGAACTCACGCAATACTCAAGGTGCGGCCTCACCAGAGTTTTGTACAGCTGCATCATGACCTCGTGGCTCCGAAACTCGATCCCCCTACTAATAAAAGCTAACACACCATATGCCTTCTTAACAGCCCTATTAACCTGGGTAGCAACTTTCAGGGATTTATGTACCTGGACACCAAGATCTCTCTGCTCATCTATACTACCAAGAATCTTCCCATTAGCCCAGTACTCTGCATTGCTGTTACTCCTTCCAAAGTGAATCACCTCACACTTCTCCGCATTAAACTCCATTTGCCATCTCTCAGCCCAGCTCTGCAGCCTATCTATGTCCCTCTGTACCCTACAACACCCTTCGACACTATCCACAACTCCACCGACCTTCGTGTCATCCGCAAATTTACTAACCCACCCTTCTACACCCTCATCCAGGTCATTTATAAAAATGACAAACAGCAGTGGCCCCAAAACAGAACCTTGCGGTACACCACTAGTAACTAAACTCCAGGATGAACATTTGCCATCAACCACCACCCTCTGTCTTCTTTCAGCTAGCCAATTTCTGATCCAAAGCTCTAAATCACCTTCAACCCCATACTTTCGTATTTTCTACAATAGCCTACCGTGGGGAACCTTATCAAACGCCTTACTGAAATCCATATACACCACATCCACGGCTTTACCCTCATCCACCTGTTTGGTCACCTTCTCGAAAAACTCAATAAGGTTTGTGAGGCACGACCTACCTTTCACAAAACCGTGCTGACTATCGCAAATGAACTTATTCTTTTCAAGATGATTATAAATCCTATCTCTTATAACCTTTTCCAACATTTTACCCACAACCGAAGTAAGGCTCACAGGTCTATAATTACCAGGGCTGTCTACCAGGGGGCAACATTTGCTATCCTCCAGTCTTCCGGCACTACTCCTGTCGACAATGACGACATAAAGATCAACAACAACGGCTCTGCAATCTCCTCCCTGGCTTCCCAGAGAATCCTAGGATAAATCCCATCTGGCCCAGGGGACTTATCTATTTTCACTCTTTCCAAAATTGCTAACACCTCCTCCTTGTGAATCTCAATCCCATCTAGCCTAGTAGGCTGTATCTCAGTAATCTCCTCGGCAACATTTTCTTTCTCTACTGTAAATACTGAAGCAAAATATTCATTTAACGCTTCCCCTATCTCCTCTGATTCCGCACACAACTTCCCACTACTATCCTTGATTGGCCCTGTTCTAACTCTTATCATTCTTTTATTCCTGATATACCTATAGAAAGCCTTAGGGTTTTCTTTGATCCTATCCGCCAATAACTTCTCGTGTCCTCTCCTTGCTCTTCTTAGCCCTCCCTTTAGATCCTTCCTGGCTAGCTTGTAACCCTCAAGCGCCCTAACTGAGCCTTCACGTCTCATCCTAACATAAGCCGCCCTCTTCCTCTTGACAAGCGCTTCAACTTCTTGAGTAAACCACGGCTCCCTCGCTCGACAACCTCCTCCCTGCCTGACAGGTACATACTTATCAAGGACACGCATTAGCTGCTCCTTGAATAAGCTCCACATTTCGTTTGTGCCCATCCCCTGCAGTTTCCTTCCCCATCCTACACATCCTAAATCTTGCCTAATCGCGTCATAATTTCCTTTCCCCCAGCTATAATTCTTGCCCTGCTGTATATACCTGTCCCTGCCCATCGCTAAGGTAAACCTAACCGAATTGTGATCACTATCGCCAAAGTGCTCACCTACATCTAAATCGAACACCTGGCCGGGTTCATTACCCAGTACCAAATCCAATGTGGCATCGCCCCTGGTTGGCCTGTCCACATACTGTGTCAGAAAACCCTCCTGCACACACTGGACAAAAACAGACCCATCTAAAGTACTCGAACTATAGTATTTCCAGTCAATATTTGGAAAGTTAAAGTCCCCCATAACCACTACCCTGTTACTCTCGCTCCTGTCGAGAATCATCTTCGCTATCCTTTCCTCTACATCTCTGGAACTATTCGGAGGTCTATAGAAAACTCCCAACAGGGTGACCTCTCCTCTCCTGTTTCTAACCTCGGCCCATACTACCTCAGTAGACGAGTCCTCAAACGTCCTTTCTGCCGCTGTAATACTTTCCTTGATTAACAATGCCACACCCCCCCCTCTTTTACCCTCTTCTCTGTTCTTACTGAAACATCTAAATCCCGGAACCTGCAACATCCATTCCTGCCCCTGCTCTACCCATGTCTCTGAAATGGCCACAACATCAGGATCCCAGGTACCAACCCATGCTGCAAGCTCACCCACCTTATTCTGGATGCTCCTGGCGTTGAAGTAGACACACTTTAAACCAAGTTCTTGCTTGCCAGTGCCCTCTTGCGTCCCTGTAACCTTATCCCCTACCTCACTACTCTCAACAGCCTGTACACTGGAACTACAATTTAGGTTCCCATTCCCCTGCTGATTTAGTTTAAACCCCCCCGAAGAGCACTAACAAATCTCCCCCCCAGGATATTGATACCCCTCTGGTTCAGGTGAAGACCATCCTGTTTGTAGAGGTCCCACCTACCCCAGAAAGAGCCCCAATTATCCAGGAAACCAAAACCCTCCCTCCTACACCATCCCTGCAGCCACGTGTTCAACTCCTCTCTCTCCCTATTCCTCTCTTCGCTAGCACGTGGCACGGGCAACAACCCAGAGATAACAACTCTGGTTGTTCTCGCTCTAAGCTTCCACCCTAGCTCCCTGAATTTCTGCCTTAAATCCCCATATCTCTTCCTACCTATGTCGTTGGTGCCTATGTGAACCACGACTTGGGGGTGCTCCCCCTCCCCCTTAAGGATCCCAAAAACACGATCAGAGACATCACGTACCCTGGCACCTGGGAGGCAACACACCAACCGTGAGTCTCTCTCGTTCCCACAGAACCTCCTATCTGTTCCCCTAACTATGGAGTCCCCAATGACTAATGCTCTGCTCCTCTTCCCCTTTCCCTTCTGAGCAACATTCTTGCTAGCACCACTGCTCACCGAGTACTGAGGAACATATCAGCCAGACTGGGCTTGTGGCAGGTGGTACAGAAGCAACAAGAGGGAAAAACCTACTTGACCTCACCTTCACCAGTCTACCTGTCGTAAATGTGTCTATCTACGACAATATTGGGAGGAGTGATGACTGCACAGCCTTTGTGGAGATGAGGCCCCATCGTCACACTGAGAACAAGCTCCATTGTATTGTGGGGCACAACAACAGTGCTAAATGGGATAAATTCAGAACCGATCTAGCAGCTCAAAATTGGGCATCCATGAGGCATTGTGGAACATCAGCAGCAGCTGAATTGTATTCCACTACAATTTGTCACCTCATGGCCTAGTATATTCCTCACTTCACCATTACCATCAAGCCAAGGGACCAACCCTAATTCAATGAGGAGCAGCCCCAGGCACACCTAAAAATGAGGTGCCAATCTTGTGCAGCGATAACGCATGCATGCTAAACATTGCAGGCAGCTTTCTACAGACAGAGCTAAGCAATCCTACAACCAACGGATCAGATAAAAGCTCTGTAATCCTGCCACATCCGGTTCTGAATGGTTATGGACAATTAAACAGCTCACAGGAAGAGGTACCTCCATGTACATACCCATCCTCAAGTATGTGTGTGCTAAAGACAAGGCTGAAGGACTTGCAACCATCTTCAGCCAGAAGATCCATCTTGGCCTCCTCCTGCACTCCGCACAATTACAGAAGCCAGTCTTCAACCAATTTGATCTACTCCGTGTGATATCAAGAAATGGTTGAGCGCACTGGATGCAGCAAAGGTTATAGGTCCCATCAACATCCTGGCTGTACTGCTGTAGGCGTGTGCTGCAGAACTAACCATTCCTCTAGATAAGCTGTTCCAATACAACTACAACACTGGCAACCACCCAGCAATGTTGAAAATTGCCTCAGCATGTCCTGTTCACAAAACCAGGACAATCCAATCTGGCCAATTATCACCCCATCAGTCTACTCTCAGTCATCAACCAAGTGACAACAGGTGTCGTCAACTAGAGACCTGCTACCTGACCCGAACCTGACGGGACCCGACGACATGTTTCAGGTACGGGTTGGGTCAGGCCCATCTTCTGGGCTCGGGTCGGGTCGGGCCGAGTCCAGGTCGAGTCAAGTCGGGTCATTCAACAGCATTACCATCGCTGAATCCTCCACCATCAACATCCTTGGGGCTACCATTGACCAGAAACTGAACTGGAGTAGCCATATAAATACCGTGGCTACAAGAGCAGGTCAAAGGCTAGGAATCCTGCGGTGAGTAACTCACCTCCTGGCTCCCCAAAGCCTGTCCACCATCTACAAGGCACAAGTCAGGAGTGTGATGGAATACTCTCCACTTGCCTGGATGGGTGCAGCTCCAGCAACACTCAAGAAGCTCGACAACAGCCAGGACAAAGCAGCCCGCTTGATTGGCACCCCATCTACAAACATTCACTCCCTCCACCACTGACGCACAGTGGCAGCAATGTGTACCATCTACAAGATGCACTGCAGCAATGCACCAAGGTTCCTTAGACAGCACCTTCCAAACCTGTGACCTCTACCAACGAGAAGGACAAGGGCAGCAAATGCATGGGAACACCACCACCTGCAAGTTCCCCTCCAAGTCACACACCATCCCGACTTGGAACTATATCGCCGTTCCTTCACTGTCGCTGGATCAAAATCCTGGAACTCCCTCCCTAACAGCACTGTGGGTACACCTACCCCAAATGGACTGCAGCGGTTCAAGAAGGCAGCTCGCCACCACCTTCTCAAGGGCAATTAGGGATGGGCAATAAATGCTGGCCTGGCCAGCGACGCCCACATCCCATGAATGAATTTTTAAAAAGGCCGGACACACAGGATAAGTGCTCTGCTAGTCAGTATTAGCTGGGAGTCTGGGACGAATATGAGTCTGCGCAGTGAGCAAGTGGTGTCACTATGACATCATCGCACATGCGCTGCAGCTTCCTGCAGGTTCAGTGTCAGGAAGGTAAGTAAAGGGATGGTCGGGTCGGGTTCGGGTCGGGTCGAGTAGTGGCGGGTTCGGGTCGGGTCGGGTCGGTCTCGGGGCAAAATTGGAGGGACTCGGGCCAGGTCGGGCTCGGGTCTGCTGTGGTTCGGTCGGGTTCGGGTCAGGTTCTTTTTCCCGACCTAAAGCAGGCCTCTATCATTAACAGTGCTATCAAGCGGCACTTATTCACCAACAACCTGCTCACCAATGCTCAGTTTGGGTTCTGCCAGGACCATGCGGCTCCTGATCTCATTACAGCCTTGGTCCAAACATGGACAAAAGAGCCAAATTGCAATGAGAGTGACTACCCTTGACCTCAAGGCAGCATTTTACCCAGTGTGGCATTAAGGAACCCTAGTAAAATGTAAGTCAATGGGGATCAGGTTGAAAACTCTCCATTGGCTGGAGTCATACCTTGTACAAAGGGAGATGGTTGTGGTTGTTGTAGGCCAATCATCTCAGAATTAGGACATCGCTACAGGAGTTTCTCAGGGCAGTGTCCTAAGCCCAACCATCTTCAACTGCTTCATTAATGACCTTCCCTCCATCAGCTCATCAAAAACGAGAACATTTGCTGATAATTGCACAACGTTCAGTTCCATTTGCGACTCCTCAGATGATGAAGTAGTCTGTTCCTGCATGCAGCAGGACTTGGACAACATTTGGGCTTGGGCTGATAAGCAACAAGTAATGTTTGCGTCACACAACTGCTAGGTAATTACAATCTCCAACAAGACAGAATCTAACCACTTCCCCATGACATTCAGCTTCATTACCATCCCCAAATCCCTCACCACTAATATCCTGTGAATGAGCAGTGTTCATAAACTTAACTGGGCCAGCCACATAAATATTATGGTTACAAGAGCAGGTCAGAGGATGGGTAACCTGCAGTGAGTGAGTCACTTCCTGACCCCCCAAAGCTTTTCCAGCATCTACAATCTAAATGCTGCTGTACGGATGGTGGCAGGCACACTTAAGTCTACTCCAACTGAGTGAGTCCCATTGCGTTCCCTCATTGTCCTGTCTGCCATTTGCTGCGATGTCATCAAGCTATGTGAGACGGACAAAGTCATGAGCAACACCGACCTTCCCATTCACAAAGACATGAAAAATCGCCCGAGGTAGTGCTTAAAATCGCAACGGTCATGCTGGGAAACAGCAGCTAAGAATCATGCAGCTGATATTAACCCATTATCTAGTTGGATGGAGCTGTGGGATGCACGCAGTATAAAGAACCAACACTTCATCAGTGATGCAACAGCAGAGGTCCCTTGCTTCGACCTCGCTCGAAGACAGTGGATAACACTCAACCAAATCCACACAGCATGATGCACCTGCTCCATAAGTGGAAGATGAGGGATGACCTGAAATACGATTGTGGCGATCAGTACCAGACCCTGGAACACATCACATCAACCTACCCACTAAGTTCTGTTGTAGGAGGCACCTCATTTCTTCACTTGGTATTTCAGGAAGCCATCGAATGGATAGCTAAACTAGACATCCCATTGTAAGATTATCCTCTCCTATGAAATTAGTTGCACTATAGCAACTGCTGAGATTACTTTGGCACTACATACCAGCCTCATGACCTCACCATCAAGAAGAACAAAAGCGGAAATGTCTGAGAACACCATTACCTCCTGACTTAAGGCATATGAGGTCATTTTGTTCATCAATATTCAGTCAATATCCTGGAATTGGTGCTGAACGCCATCACATAATGAGCACAAGGACTGCAGCGGCTCAAGGAGGAGGCCCACCATCAACCTGTCAAGGCAGCTAAGGATGGGCAATAAATCCAGCATCACCCGCAACCTGAGTAAAAATAAAAAATGGTGTGGATTTTGAGTCAGGACTGAAATGGTTGGCCCATGGTAAAACGGACCCTCCTCTTGGCTAATTAGTGACGTGTAGCCATAAATAATGGCCACTGGGGCCATTGGATTGTGACCAGTAGGCATTAGAAACATTAGAAATTGGGGCCCCTGCTGCAAGTTAACAAATGGAAAATCATAGGGCATACACACCTGAGTTCCTGATCTGTGCTCCTGGTGGTTGAAGATCCACACTGGTTGTACAAATTCACAAAGTTACCCCTTATATCTCATCAAGCCATCAATACAAAGCAAATCAAGTGGGTTTGACAATGTGGGGAGGAGCAACCTGTTCCCCTAGGTTCCTGTCCTGGTGCAGAAGCTGAAAATTGATCGACCCACCCATGTTTTCACAAAAAAGGGAAAAGAAATTGCACAAATGATAATGAGAATTAAAGAGTGTGTGTTCCTTTAAACTAAATGCTACCTGACCTCATGTTTTTCTTTCTGGTTCCTTTATTCCTTTTGATCTTGCCTGTCTCATAGATGTATTTGATCATGAACTGCATGTTGTTTCAAAGCTTTCAAAGCTGGTTTCCTGCATACTGGCAATCAAGTAATGATCAGTTCGAGGAAAATGGAGTTAAATGGAAACAAATAAACACATAAGATGAGAGCAAAAGAATGAAGTGAGAAAAAACATGTAATTCCAACAGAATTTCAACATATGAAAGACAAAGAAATGTAACTTTCAGTTGCTAGCACCGATGGATATTGATAATTAAAAATGGAAAATACTGGATGAAAAAAATATCGGAACATTAGCTGCCTTTTGAAACTCCATCTTTTGCTTTCCACTGTGTCAAAACTGAATTTGTTAGCACTAACATTCCACCATTCCTTCATCACACCCTGCCAATAACAATGTCAATTAAGGTTTATAAATGTTCAAAAAAATTATTCTTAAAGTAAATTCTCCAATGCTCCTGGCCTAAAGTTGGATTTATACTGTATCTCTGGGAATTGTGAGCATGCTGGTTACTATTAAAGCTGCAATATGTGTGTTCAACATTGCTGCAGAAAAGCCGTGGGAGCTAAAGGTAAACAGAAAACTCATAGCTACCCCTGACACTGGGGTGAGTAAATTTCCTGATTGTGCCTCCCATTCAACTGGCATATATTCAGCAGAAGGACAGCAGAAACCCCATTTACATGCATTAACAGGGCTCTCCTTACCTGCACCAAAATGACCATGGTGGAGCAGGAGAAACTCTGAGGAAATTCACCTCCCATGTGTAAATGCCAAGAAGCAGCTACTGTGCTAATGTGCATTGTTATGCCAAGCACTCCAGGTGGTGGTTACTGATATCTGCCAACTCACAAAAGACAAACTGCATTCTCCAGCCAGCCATGCCTTTCCTGTAAAAACAGGGTAATTCCATGCTCAGGTTTTATGCCACTGGTAATTTTCAAACGATAACAATGAAATAACAAGGGTGACCCACTCTGCAGTCACACAGCAGGTGGTTAATATACTGTTGAACATGAACAAACTGCATACCAGTATTACCACCAAGCAGCATCTGCAGTTGTTTCTACCAACTTGTAAGCTTTCTAGATTTGAGGGAGTCATTGGTTATCTGGGCACTGCCCATCACTTCAGTAGCATACATAAATCAAAAGATCTTTCATTCCATTAAAATGTGAAGATGGAATGTTACCATCAAGAAGGCCTTGTTGTGCTTTCCCAGTGGACTGCTGGGACCTCATAGCTCCAGAAAGGTATTCGCTGTACCTGGTAATACATATGTCAGTTAACGCACTTGGAAAGTCTGAAAAGGTAAGTCAAAATGAGCCATGAATCAAGTCATGAAAGATTTCTTTCAATACAAGCACAGATGACATCACAATGGAAGAATATCAGTATGAGTCAACCAAAAAAAAAAGTAGCTATCTATCTCCCAAAAATGAAAAGCTTAAATAATACCCAGACATGTTATATTTAAGAAGTACAAATAAATATTGTGCCAAAATCAAATGTAGTCTTCAAGTGAAATGAATTTACATGGTCGGGGATACTAAACCAGAGTGGCAAGAATTAATTCAATTCCCATTTTAAAGTCACTATCAATTAAAGTCACTATTAATATCCTATAACCACTGTCTCACACAAAGGGCTAAATTTTATGTGCCCGCCGCCAATTTCAGGCCACATGTCACAGACCCACCACAATCTTCCGTGCGGTGGCTCATTAAATAGCCTGGGCAGGCCACCACCCCCCAGCCCCACGATCATGTCAAAGGGGCAGGATGTCCATCCCCGGCAATAGCATCAGCTACCTGTACGCAGGCGCTGACGCCATTTTTAAAGGGCAGCTAACCCCACCAGGAAATTTAAATATTTAATGGGAAATGGAATTAAAATAAATAAATATATCTCTTTTGCCCCTCTCCCACCCCCATAATAATTAAATTAATGATTTGCTGTTTCCCCCCCCCCCCCCAAAACACTTACCTTTACCATCTGACCTACCCCCCCCACCCCGCAATCTACACAAACTTTCAACTACAACCCTTCCCTCCATCCCCTCCACCCATAATGCTAATTTGACCCTGTTTCCCCCCCCCCACCGCACTGACAAACTTACCTCCCACCCTCCCCACAAGTGTTCCCAGACGGGGATCCGAAGGCGTGGGAGTGGCGGCCGTCTGGCTGAAGATTGCGGCGGGACAGCAGGAGGCGACATGAGATTAATTAATTCACTTGTTTTAATTTATTTAAATATTTAAATTGCAGTTTCATTGCTGAGCGTCGGGGTGGGGGGGCCACCACGAGGCTTCACCGCCCCTAGTAATATCAGGCCGGGCCCTCCTGGCATTGGGGCGCCTGGCGGCCCTCTCCCGAAGGCATTTTCCAGCCCTCACCCACCCCCCCCCCCCACTACCCCCGGCCCCCTGCTATGGAACCCAATGTCAGGGGGTCGGTAAAATCCAGCCCAAATTGTTCGCAAACTAAACATGCTATTCAACCCCAAGCAGAGCTGATAACCCCATATCCTCTCCATCACAAAGACTGTCTACTTCCACTTCTGTAATATTGTCCAACTCTGCCCCAGCCTCAGCCCATCTGCGCTGAAATCCTCATCCATGCCTTTGTCACTTTTAGACTTGACTATTCCAATGCTGTCCTGGCAGGTCATCCCTCCTCCACATTGTATACACTTCAGCTCATCCAAATCTCTGCTGCTCATATCCTATCTCATACCAGGTTTCACACACACTCCTATCCTTGCTGACCAATATTGGCTCCTGGTCTCTCAACACCTACAATTTAAAATTCTCATCCTTATGGTTTAAATCTCTTCGTGGTCCCACCTCTTCCTATCTCTGTAATAGCAACACAGAATCACAGAATTGTTACAGCACAAAAGGAGGCCATTCAGCCCATCTTGTCTGCACCGGCTTTCCAAATGAGCAATTCATCTAGGGCCATTTCCCCGCTGTAACCCTGCACATTCTTCCTTTTCAGAATACAGTCTAGTTCTCTTTTGAATACCTTGACTGAACCTGCCTGCACTACACTGTCAGGCAGTGCATTCCAGACCTTAACCACTCACTGCGTGAAAAGATTTTCCTCATGTCACTTTTGCTTCTTTTGCCAATTACTTTAAATCTGTGCCCTCTCATTCTCTATCCTTTCATGAATGGGAACAGTCTCTCCCTATCTACTCTGTATCCTCTTGGGTTATTTCTACAGAATTGAAAAGCAGAGAGGTTATGTAAAACTTATATAGAACCACACATGGAGTATTGTGCCCTGTTCTGCTCTCCGTAATATAATATGGATTTTGTGGCACAAAAGAAGGTGCAAGAAAGGTTTGCAAGGATGATAACAGGAAAGATTGAACAAGCAGGGGCTCTTTGCTCTAGAAGCAAGAAGACTGACAGGTAAACTGATAGAGATCATTAAGATTCTGAAAGGATTGGATAGGGTAAACACAGAGATGTTTTGACCATTAATGGAGACAAAACAATGGGCCATAAATATAAGATAGTCACGAATACATGTGATTGGAAATTCAGGAGAAAAATCTTTATCCAGAGAGTGGTGACAGTAGAAACTTACTACCACATGGAATAGTTGTGGTCAGGAGCATGGATGCATTTAAGGGGAAGCAAGACAAACACATGAAAGAGACAGGAATTGAAGGTTATGCTGATCGGGCTAGATGAAGAGGGGTCGGAGAGTGTTCATGTCGAGCATGAATACCAGCATGGACCAGTTGGGTCAAATAGCCAGTTTCTGTGCTGTACATTCTATATAATTCTATATAATTCTTCTATAATATAATATATTCTATAATATAAACCCTACAATACCCCTCCCAACCCCATATTTTCAGTTCTTGTCATGCTGGCCTTTTGTACATCCCCCTCCATCCCATCATTGGCAGCTGTGTTTTTAGCCATTTCACCTCCCACTCTGGAATTCCTTCTCTCAACCTTTCTGTCTCTCCACTTACCTCTCCTCCTTTAAGGCCCTCCTTAAAACCAACCTCTTTGACCAAGCTTTTTTCCACACCTTCTAATATCTCCTTTGGCTCGGCATCCAGTTTGACTGATTAAGCTTCTATACACCTGGTGACGTTTTCCTACATTAAAGGCACTGTATAAATTGTCCACATAGCATATGTCATGATGTAATTACACCCTCCTCCTAGTGATGGTACTGCAGCACCTCCACTGGTTGCAGGGTGTCATTCCAGCATACACATACCTAATATAAATATGGGAATGAGAATTCATAATGGAAAAATGTCGCCAGAAAATGTACGCAAATGTATTAAATGGTGAGTGCATATGTATATATTTTTTCTTCATTTTCATGTCTACATTAGATGTAAATTAAGCCACTAAGCACTTGACAAGTGCTTGCAGTAAGAGTGCATTGATTATTAGCACTCTTTGATATATGTTAAATGGTTAAGGCAATTTTGTTTTCTCTTGCTCTCATAGGCTCAGTTGTGTTGGAAGAGCAAGGGGATACTGCAAACTACTGATATTATTCATTGTAAAAACTTGCTGCATCTTTAACACTGCCCAACTCATCCCCAATTCTGAATTGTGTGCTCTTCCTGAAAAGTAGAATAAAATGATAACAATTAGTGGGTTCATATTCTCTAAAGTCCTGATTTTTTCATGTTCTCACTACTTTTTTATTTATTTTATTGATGATCTGTCTCTGTAGATATAAAGTTGGGCTTTTGCACAAATACCACCTGCTTTATTCCAGTATTGGTGGTTAACATGAGGACAGGATTCAGAACATAAATTTGTACCTTTGCGTTCTTCAAATCCTCATTCTGTTTTCTTTCATGATTGGCTGGAATTTCCTGGAAATTTACGCCATAACCACAGCATGAGAACAAAGTCAGTCTACTTTCGCTGAAGAAATTCATGTGCGGCCAACTTACACCACTTTTGCATCAAAACATCGCTCCATATAAATTTCCTCCATCATTTGTGGCACTTCTAAGATGCATCCAGCAAAACATCCTGCCGTTCATTTACATAGCCAAGTCCCCATGCAAAAGGGCAGTTCATGTTTGTTTCCCAGATTTACTCAAAAAATGTGCTGGCTTAGATCTACACTCAGACATTCAGGCACAGCACAACCTAAAGTCATCTGATATCGATACAATTGAGATTTATGGAGTTCCATAGTAATTTTGTTCATATCTATATTTTTTCTTACTGAGATCCATGCTGTAACTAAGCAATTATCCTGTTAGTCTCAGCGCACCTCAAATTTTTCAGGACTCCCCCACCCACCCCGACCATGTGTTCAGTGGAAATAAGAATAAAACCAATCCAGTAATCCACAGGTTGGGACTAATAATCTGAGAGCAGATGAATTCAAATCCCACTACAGCAACTGGGGAATTTAAATTCAATTAATTAAGCAAATCTGGAATAAAAAGTTAGCATTAGTAATGGTGACCCTAAAGCTACAGTTTTGTCATAAGAAAAGTCCATACGTTCACTAAGGTCTTTTAGAAAAGGAAATCTGCTGTCCTTACCCTATCAGGCCGAAATGTGACTCCAGATCCAGAGCAATGTGGTGTCTCGTAACTGCTCTCTGAAATGGCCTAGAAAGCCATTCATTTGTGTAGGGATGGACAATAAATGCTGGCAATGACCATGCCCTGTGAATGAATAAATACATTTACCCTCCTCCTTTTAATGTCTCTTTGTTCTACTTATCTCCCTCTCTTCATCTACCCAGCACATACTCCTCACCCTACACCATATTGACATCCTCTTCCTTAGAGTCCAATCTGCAGGCCTAACCCCCAAACATGCCAGTTAGACAGTTATGACCATGAGATAAGCGGAAAGGATCCTTCTTTACAATTTGTCTAAGGTTGGTAAAGTTGACCAAAGAAATTTGAGTGTAAGATTAAAATTGCATCTTAGTCTTGAAGCTGGAGGGATCTAAAAGTTTATATTGTAGCTGGTGGACGACCACAATACCCTTATATGATCTCACAATCTGTTTGCAGTATTTGGCTTGCTTTTAAGGGGAAGGAAATTGGTCACTTTTTCGCAAACCAGTGTCTGACGTTACCAGAAAGTGTATAGTTGTTGATACTCAATGACATGATACCATTATCTTTACTTTCATCTGCCTTCTTGCTTCCAAGTAAGAAAAAAAGCTCTTTTTTCCTTATTTTGATTTGACTTTGACTCAAGCATCAACATTTTTTTTAAAAAGGGTTATCATATATATTTAATCACACGAGTGCTGAACTGTTGATTGATTTTCTCGATTCGCACACAGATGAAATCTGAATTATTTATAATCTATTGACTCCAAGCCCATACATTGTATGGTTAGGTGCCAATTAAAATAAGAAGTTGACAATAATAAATTAGCCTAATTTTAGAGGGGCATTTAGTGCACATATTAATTACTTACTGTCTTTTTTGAAGAAACCATTTGTGATTTTCATTAATGGATAACTGATATTCTTTCCTTTGTCAAATTATCATAGCATAGTAAACTTTGAATGTTGAGTCTACTTCGGCTTTTGATGCCCTTACAATTTCAGTCATATAGTTTGGGTACAGTAAAGATTAATCTTTTGCTATAATATCTCTCTTTGGTTGATCAGTAAAAGGGATTCGTAACTCCTGCTTCTTCCTAATTTATCCATCATTTTGAGCCCCAGCTTCAGTGGTATTTGCATTAATTGGTGCCATAATATGTAGTATGATGTATATAAGCTATTGCTGGTTGGATTATGTATATGGCCCTTAAGCATCATCACAGGATGTGATGTCACGAGTCTGAACCTCGTGTTGCTCAGCCGTTGCACCGATGTGCTTTGTTGAATGATAATTTTCTTTAATCCACTGTCTGGAGATTTGAATTTATATTTTTTTAAAAGACATTTTTAAAAGACCAGCTAAGAGGATGACTTTGCTGGCATCTTAAGATGGCTGCCTAATTTGCAAAACTGTATTCTACACTGCGATGCTTGTGAGGAGGGAGATTAAATGTCTGCTAAATTCCCAGCAAGAATCAAGACCCAGGAAGTTTAAAGAACTGCTTGTTCTTTTTAGTAAGACAGAAATCCTGCTAACTGCTATGTTTGAATGACTGAGTGACTGTCATGCAACAAGCCCCTCTCCATCTGTGGTTTTAAGCTTGAGTCTTTCTGCAGCAGAGAAAGGAGGAGCAACTGGACTCTGATACGTGCAGACCCAAATGGGAGTCTCTCTCTCTCTCTCTCTCTCCATTCCAGCTTGAAAGCTTTCAAATCCTGCCCGTTGACTGACCACTTCTGCATACTGCGGCTACAATCAGAAAGCCCATTGGAGGAAATCATCTGCATCGCTGTCTCCAAGAGTCCCACTGAACCAGTCATCTACCACTTCAAACTAAAAGCCTCAGGATCGCCGAATTCAGCTGGAAGCCATCCGAAACACCAAACCCTACAGACTGTATACCTCTTTTTTCTATGGGCTCTAACTCAACCAATCTACCTTTCCCCATTCTGTAACCTATTTGTGTGTGTGTAAACCTCCAGAGTATGTGTGAGAGTGAAAGCTGGCACATTGTTTAAACTTTTATTAGTTCAGTTTAAGTAGAATAAAGTTAACCTCTTTCTTTGTTAACTCAAGAAAACCTGTCCGATTTGTTCTTGTTATGATCATAGAAGTAAGTTCTCAAACACCTACTGAATGGGCCAGTACATCCACTTCAAGAAAGAATTAAACCAGTTGTGGTGAAACAAGGAGAGGGAAAAGAGGGAAGCCCTTCGACCCCTCCTCAATTGACCGTAACAGAATTTCTTAAAGATATATCCCCTGTAAATAAACTCCTGTTACATTGACCCAGTCTTCTATCCTCATTTAACATCAACAGCATACTGACCAGTATAGTGCATAATATAAATAAAACCAGAAGTATCGACTGATTAGTATTTCTGTAAAATAGATACTTAATCCTGAAGCTAAAATCAAAAACCAACACCAACAGAGTTGAATTTAGATGTTTCAAACTTTTCTTCCATTTTTAGTAACTATTTTCTTCAACGCAAACTTAACAGAAAATTCGGCAAGCCTAGGTTCCTGGAGTGGAGTCTCGCTTGACAGTTACCATGATTTGGAGAATCAGTCATGGAGATCTTAATTTACAAATGATTCATTTTAATGTCTGAAAATAGCGAGTGCGATGAATTGGGCACGTTGTCTTCTACCCAGTAATTGTGACATTATGAATAAAATTTTATGTTCATTCTTCTGTTTGTTTTCACATTGGCACTAAAAGAGGTTGAATGCTGAAAATCTGAAAATATGTTTTATTTCATAATACAGGGTGGTTTATGTAAATTTGTGCTTTTGTCCTGCTGCTATTGTTTTGCTGAAATGCCCAGATGAATGGTAACATGTTGTACTATTTCAACGTTATGAAAGCTGAGGGGAAAATAATTACATGGTGAAGTTGGCACAACCTGACCAATAGCATTAATGGCAATTGTGCCTCGCTATTGTGGTGTGTGAACATCTTGTTACATTATTGCTAGGAGATTAGATACAGTCTTTGATAGTAGATTTTTAATAATGTGTGAATACAGCATGTACAGTGTGCCTCTCTCGGGTTCACGAGATTAAAAACTGATGAGCTGCAGTCTCACAGTTCGATGACATAACACTCAGCCAGCTCCCAGTGTAACATAATTCCATCTTTGCAACTTGCAGCCATGTGTGAATTGATTTCAATGTAGCTTCCTTTACTTTTTAAATGTGTCATACCATTAGCAGCATGTTTTTCTTTTACCTTGTAATGAGTTCTTTTATGGCGTCTGATGCAACATAAGTGAGATGCATGGAGTCCAGTTGGTTGAAGATCTCAAAATGGATTTATTACAGCTCAACTATTATATGGTACAGAGCTAACTATTTACAAAATCTTACTCTGGATGTTACAGTTGCAGTGTGAGACCGGCTTGTAGTCACAAGATTACATATTGGTTCTTAGCTCATGAGCATACTAAGATCTTAAAGGAATATCGAATCATACAACATCCCCCTTCTTGCCAAAGATAAGTCTCATATGCTAAAAGTAAAAACACATAATATTAGATAACATCAAAATTATTTACACTGGTATAGAGATTATGAACTTTACAACTATAGAGGCTCAAAAGTCCATATATCATCTTCTTGGTGGTTTGACAACTCTTGCTCGGGGAATTTGCATCTCACCTGTTGCTGCTTTTTCTGAAGTTACTCCCTCTCTGCATCAGTTTCTGTTGCTCTGCCTTCAGCCTGCTAACATACTCTGTTGCTTTTCTCAAGATAACCACCTTTGAGGCCTTGTCATTCTTGGAAACCTCTGGCACCTCATCTCGAAGAAGCAATAGACAATGCTTCAAATCATTCCTCCTCCTCCTCTTCAGGATATTGCGTGTTCTTCACCTCTCCTCATCCTCCACATCTGAAAGCTTGGGGCTCAGGGTCGAGGACTTGTTGGGGGAAGAGTACTTGGTCTCAAGGAGGTACCTGTCCATTCTGGCTCGTTGTGGTGCTGGCGGTTCTCTAGACAGCAAAAGTGAAGGCACAACATAGTTGCTGCTGCTGGATTTCCATTTGATGCTGGTCAGAGTCTGCGAGTGGGTTCCGGTGGTTGGAGATTTCCCCTTGGATACTTCTGCTGTGACGGGTACCTTGGTGACCTCGTGGTTGGTTATGATGTTGAGGTCCTTACATACTGGTAGTCCTGCCACTGCTGGTCCACTCGTGTCTACTAGGTAGAATGTTTGTGGTTTCCCTGCCGACTTACCATAGCTGCATATTTCCAGCCATCTTACAGCAGTGCATCAATGCTGTAACCTTTCTTTTTCCACAAGAGGTCTTTCTGAAACGCTTCAATGGGTGTTGATACAATCATCAGTTCCATTATTTGGTCTGACAGCTCAGTTTCTGAGAAGTTGCATTCATTGCCCATACTACAGCATCTACTGACAAACTGGTCCATTGATTCCTGTGACTGTTGCCTGTAGGGCATCAATTCCAGGTGATGAATTCTAAAATTCACTTGTAATCGGAGCTGATCTTCTAGCACTTTCCACATCTTTGCGGGATCTTTCTGATCCTCTTCAGATAAGCCTGAGGTATTGATTCTGTGTAATCCCTCATTTCCAATTGCCATTAATATTTTTGCAGCCTGTTTTTCTGGTTCTACAATTACTTGGTCTGTAAAGCATAACTGCATTCTTTGTTTGAACAGTTGGAACTCAGATAGGATATCCAAGGCTTTTCATTTCATGCTTGGAAATTTGGCATTTGCTGTTCTTTTGCTTTAAAAACTTGCTTTAAGATGTGTTCTTATGACCCTGCACTGTTACCCCTTTAAGAGACTCTGTTGTTTAGACTAGCTGCTTTGATTGACAGGAGCAGGTGTTTGCTAGTGCTGTATGTTTATCCTGCTTCCAGCACTTAAGCCTGTTCTATTTACACAGGTGTTCAATAACTGCTAGAGTTTGTTTATGTTCTTCATGCTCAAGTGATTTAATGGGATTTTTACTTTGGTTGCATGGAAGAAGGCTCTGCAGTGATTACGTTTCCTATGCTTTTTCTAACAGATGCTTCCTTTAATGGTGCCAACCTCAATCAGCCTGGGAAAGGAGTCGGGTTTTCCTCTTTTTTTATGACACGGATATTTTGAAAAAAATCGATCTTTTGAAGGCCTTCAGAGCTTTTTTTTTAAAGCAGTATCCTTCGAATGTTGGCACAATGGCTCACCTGATTTACTTGCAGCCTATCATTTGGAGCTCTGTCTTCAACAGCTTGAGGTGAAGTTCCTTTTTTTTAATTGTTTGAGCCAGTATTTTTTTTAACATCCTCTGTTTCGGTTGCAGGAAGGGTAGTTTTACAGCTGTTTTACCAGTGGTCTTCAACTTAGACTTTTTTTCTCACCACAGCTTCCACCATATAATGAATTCTTTTATGCTGTCTGATGCAATATAAATGAGATGCATGGAGTCCAATTGGTTGAAGGTCTCAAAACAAGTTTATTACAGCTAAACTATTATACAGCACAGAGTTAACTATTTACTGAACCTTGCTCTGCGTGTTACAGTTGTAGAATGAGACTGGCTTGTAGTCACATGACTACCTCCGGGTACTTAGCTCATTAGCATACTAAGATCTGAAAGGGACATCACTCTTAAAGGCAATCATAAAACATACCTCTCACCATCAACAAAATTACTATCCTTATATTTTCATCCTATTTATTTTGTACTGAGTGAGTATTACCTTCAGCCTAACAAGCAAGAATCCAGTATAAAGTAGAAATAATTTGGCTATTGCTTGATTATGTATGGGACATCATCAGACGTAGCAAAATGGCACTCTTCCACCACTGTCAATGCCACGAATACTGAAGATTGTTCTGATTCTAGTAGTCAAAATCTCACTCAATGAATATACTAAGGGATAGCAGATCATCCTTGCCACCTATCTCTCTTTGTAAAGAAAATTGTGTCAAATATTGAGAGTTTTAATTAAGAAAGAAATTTTTAAAAAGTCAATTGTGTAATGTTTTTGTGAAAATTGTGTCTAAAGGAATTTCATACCCAGAGCTTCAACCTACAGGCAGCCGATTTGCAGATATGCAATGATCTTACAACAAGCTTGACATAACTACTTTAGCAATTGAGTTGTTAAGGCTACACTGTAAGCAAGCACCACAACTGCTTCATTTTGCAGGTATTATTTCTGAAGGTTTTTATGAATGCATAGAAGCTTTTTTTTAACCCTGAAACATTAAATAACAGTTCAAATTGTATCTATCATCAGCAATGTAATCAATGGTCACAAAAAAGAGTTTTCTTTAATATTTTGTACATTAGGTACATTCATACCACATTTTTAGCTACAGTGTTTTAAAGGTCAAGTGACGAGGTTGTAACTTCTGTGCACCTGGAAAAAAAAATCAAACAAATAATGACGCTCTTTTCTTTCTTGCTGTTCCCAATCTAGCTGCAGTATTTTAGACTTCAAGTATTTAACTTCTTCTGTACTTATTAAAAATTATTTGGGTAGGCTCATCCAATGGTTCACCCAGTTTCTCCAGTGAGTTGCTGAACCATAAAGACTGGGAAGTTCCCAGATCTGATGACCAGTATGTGCTAAGTTTGCTAAGCTCAGCTGTGGCAGTGATGGGTAACCTACAATTTGCCTCAGCTTAATGAGTTAGAGAACAGAAAATCAGCTAGGATCGCCAGTCTTATCACTCTTTAGCAAATCTTGATGAAGGTGTAAGTGTATGGACAGGATCAGGAATGTGATGCCTCCAGTGGGCAAATAAGCAATGTTCACTGTCAAGGCTCACTATTAACGAACACTTGGGCAACATGCTGGACAGTGACAGGTGTATTTGGAACCATCTCCATGCAAAGAGTCAATGCCTTCAGGAGGGGAGGGGGAAAAACTGATTCAAGATAGATATATAAAATGTTTCCCTCTTGGCATTCTTCATCACATGTTATTGCTCAGTTGTGGTGCTTTTTAGCAATGAAATATTTGTTTGGCTCTAACATTCCTGCAGTTAACGGTTAATCAACGGTTAATTCTGCAGTCCCCCACTCCATGTGAGTGCTCAAAACCTGTACTTAAAAGGAGAAGCATTCAAAATAGTGTCGCAACATTAGCACCTGATTAACCAACCTGTTTCCAGTGAGCGCAGCTCCCCGTAAGACATGTAGGATCATGTGATTAGCCCATTAATCTTTTGAGAACAGATACAGTTTATTTAACATTAATCTTTGACATTTACTGTAACTGTAGATAGTAGAAATGGAGTTGCATACAAGAAATATATTTTCTCTGCAAAACAGAAAACCTTGCCATTTGACCTGTAACTCTGGGATCTTTCTCTTCACTGCTACAGTATACTGGTACAGTCATCACACACAAATCACCGACAGCATTTCTTTGTTACATTTTTCTGTGAAAGTTACATGAGTAAAGATATTTTGATCTTATTAACAGTTAAATAACATAAACTAAACAGTGACTAAGAACAGACTGTTTCCATTAAATATTTCAGCTGCTAGTATTTAATTCCACATTTTCAGCATTGAGAGCATTTTAATTAATTTTAGCTTTGTGAGAGGTACATATTTGAGCAGTTTCCCCAGATTACTGAAACCGTTCCATGATTTCTATATCGATATGATTTACAGAAATTTAACTTAATTGCCTTTGTTTCATCGCAGCTTTAGTTGCAATTAAACTAAGCATATGTTAGCTTCGTGTTGCTTCTTCCTGCCTCCTTTTCATGCCTGTCAATTTTGCAGCTAATATGAATGCGACACCTGTAAAGACCTCGGCAATGAATGAGATCCATGCCAGAGCCAAGGACCATCCAAACCTGATGTTGATATCTTCCAGAATCTTCTTTCCAGACAGACAGACAGCTTCTTTAAATGCTGCTGCAGAATATCCGATGTACACACTGACCCCACCAAGAGTTACCAGCGCTGAGTTAAAAGAAGATGAGACTTTGGTTAGATAATGGCATACAGATGATGTTTTTCAGACAATCTCATTCCTTAGCCATGTTTTTTTCCTAATATTATACATCTAACTGCCTGTAATCTAATGTCATGTTTAACGATAGAGTTCTATGTTAAATAATGTAGCAAGATAAATGATCCTTGTGAATTAATTGCCTGAGGAACAGAATTCTGTTTGTTTCCAAAACATTTACAGTATATCTATCTTTAGGCACACTGGAGTTCATTTTCATTTTCGGTTTACATCAGGACGGTGGTGGACAGTGGGACGCTCACCCAATATCTCTGACAAGAGGCCTGAACCATCTTCATTCCTGGCCTTGTTACAATATCAGCAAGATTTGGACAATATCCAAGCTTGGGCTGATAAGTGACAAGTAACATTCGCGCCACACAAGTGCCAGGCGATGACCATCTCCAACAAGAGAGAAGCTAACCATCTCCCCTTGACATTCAATGGCATTACCATCACTGAATCACCCACTATCAACATCCTAGGGGCTACCATTGACCAGAAACTGAACTAGAGTAGCCATATAAATACCGTGGCTACAAGAGCAGGTCAGAGGCTAGGAATCCTGCGGCGAGTAACTCACCTCCTGACTCCCCAAAGCCTAGCCACCATCTACAAGGCACAAGTCAGGAGTGTGATGGAATACTTTCCACTTGCCTGAATGGGTGCAGCTCCAACAACACTCAAGAAGCTCGACTGACCACTTTTGCATACTCCGGCTATAATCCAAAACCTCATTGGAAGAAATCAACCGCATCACTGTCTCCAAAGAGACCAACTGAACCAGTTACCTACCACTTTAAACTAAAAGCCTCAGGACCACTGAATTCAGCTAGAAGCCAGCCAATCATCAAACACACATACTGTATACCCATTTGTCTTATGGACTCTAACTCAACTAATCAATCTTTCCCCACTCTGTAACCTATTTGTGTGTGTGTAAACCTTTAGTGTGTGTGTGAGACTGAAAGTTGGCTCGTTGTTTATTATTTTATTTGTTCGGTTTAGGTACAATAAAGTTAACCTCTTTCTTTGTTAACTCAAGAAAACCTGTCCGATTGGTTCTTGTTATGATCATAGCAAGTATGTTTTCAAACACCTACTGAATTGGCCAGTACATTCACTTTAAGAAAGAATTAAGTGTGGTCTAACAAGGAGAGGGAAAAGAGGGAAGCCCTTCAACCCCTCCTCACTTGACCGTAACAAACCTAACAATAGTAAGGCTAACCTGTGTTTGGGAACATATACAAAAGCAAAATACTGTGGATGCTAGAAATCTGAAATAAAAACAAAAAATGTTGAAAATACTTATGTCAGACGGCATCTGTGGAGAACAAAACAAAGTTATTGTTTCAGGTCGATGACCCTTTGTCAGAACGGGAAGGAGTTGGAGATGTAATGGCCTTTAAGCAAGTACAGAGGCATTGAAAGGGCGAGGGGAGATAAGAACAAAGAGGTCTGTGACAGGGTGGAAGATAGGAGAGATTAAATGATGAAAGGAATGATGGTGCAAGGCAAAAGTGGGTGGTAATGGGACAAGTAAAGTACCAAAGGAGGTGTCTAGAGGAGCTGTAAATGGCAACTGCAGAACCATTACCAACAGCTGCTGCCTGGAAAAATGGGAGCAGTGGTTATGATCTGAAAATGTTGAAATCAGTGTTGAGTCTAAGAGTAGAATTTTCCTGGCTCCAGGTGGTGGGCTGGGAAGTGGGGGGAGGGTGAGAAAATAGTAGGAAACTACATTGGGACGGCTGTCTGATGCATTCCTATTGCCTGGGAAGTTTCCCAGAAATGGGATTGGATAAGAATCAGCTGCCCACCTTTGGTTAGCAGGCATCCAATTTAAATAATTGAGGCATCTATTGGAGCAATTTAAAGAGCCTACCCGCATTTTTCTGGCAGTGGAGCAGCCCCCTGCCACATGTGGAGGCGGCCAGCTTTATGGAGACAGCCTCCCAGCAGCATTCTGGGGGGACCATCGGAGCCGGAGATGATTTGGCCCATTGAAGGGACTGCACAAATGAAAAGTCACCCCCATGGCCCAAACACTCCCACCGGAGGGCTTTCCCCTCCGTTCCGCATGTTCTTCTATCTTCAGCCATCCAATATTTCTAAATAATACAGCCCTCTGATTGGGCTGGCAGCATCTACATCCCGCTGCCACCCTTAATAGGATGGCAAGCTTGGAGATGGCCAATTAGGAGGCTGCCCCCAGGAATATCAGTGTGCCAGGCTGACTCCCAGCAAGTGCGAGTTCAGGACCTCCATTTGATACTGATGTTGGGGTCCCGATTCCCCCGGTAAAATCCTGCCTTAGACGGTTATACAGCACCTCATGTAAAGATGAGTTGCTGTTCCTTGAGCTTCTGTTGAGCTTTATCAGAGCAGTGTAGGAGGCCAAGGTCAGAGTGGGATTTAGGCAGAGAATTAAAATAACAAGCTTGGAACATATAGCCAGAGCACAAACCTCAGAAAGTGTTAGTTGAGGCTGCACTACACTTCCTCAAAAATGTTGGTCAGATAGCACTATTCCCTTTTGAAGCCATGTTTGCTGCTATTTACTAAGTCATTATCATACAGATTATTCTCAATTTTGCTCCTGACAATTGATTCTGTTAGTAATAAATACTAATATTTCAGTAGTTTCCAGAGGAGATTTGTTATTTTTTTGAAGATGGGTATTATCTTCACTTGTTTGAAAATCTACTGGGACCTCATCAGCTTTGAGTCACTTTCTCATAATGACTGTTCGCATCTTATGAATCTTGCCCCTAATATTTCACAGTATGCTGGGATAAGTACTATCTGTCCCTGAAGATTGGTTAGTTTTGATTCCCTTAAGCCTCTCTATATTCTTCTCTATATTCTTGTTGATGAAAAGGAATAAAATTAGTTCAACATGATTGATGAATGGTGTCACACATATTTTTATAGCAAAACACCCAAAATACAATTAACGATAAGTAGGGTAAAATAAAAATTTTGCATATTGATAAGACTTTTCCATCATGCCTTTTTCACTATGCTTGTCATTATATCTGTCTTATACATTTAAAAGTGCTTATTATACTAATCCCTGATTGAGTCCTCCTTGCTTTACCTCCAAGAGCCATTCACCCGAGACCTATATAAATCGAGCTGTTTACTTGATGCTTCCTCCAGCTTTCTCTCCCACTCCTAAACAACTTGAGGCAAGAGACAGCCTTTCCCCTTTTCTCATTTGCCTTTACACAACACTGCCTTTTGCTACTCATGCCCCAACCACCCATGCATCCCAAAAAACTTATAATTCCATCCTCTGCTGTGACAGGGGAACGTGCTTTAACTTTAAGCCAGTTCACAGGTCAAGGCCCTTTTCAGAGTGCAGATGCAGTGACAGGATTGCACAAATGGCTTTCTCACTAATGAGTTATTTAAGATATATTTTGTTCATAGCTCCTTGGTCTCACCTCTCACTGCGCCTGCAACGAGTACCCAGGTAGTTCCCCTGCCCTATGTTGCCAACACTTGCCCTAAGTAAAGACTCATAGTTGTATTCCCAGCTATGGCCTGCAAACCAGCTTTAAGTTCTTTAAGTTGCCAACTATCAGTGTTCAGAGCAGACAATCTACCATATGATCCTCATTCAAACAGGAACTCCTAAAGCAATATTTCTGGCCCTGGCTGACTCTCAACCTATAATGTTTTGAAACTTGTCACTTTCATGTTTACACAGAAAAGGTAAATTCCTGTACTTTATGGAATGAAAGTCACCATCACTATTTTACCAACTAGAATATGGATAGAGTAAATGGGATTTGCAAGTAATTAGACGCTGATAAAGGAAAATATCCGGCTGCACAGAAGCAAATGTATGTGAGATCTAAAAAGGATATACCTTTCCTGGTTGGTCTCCCACCTTGCACACTCCTTAAACTTGAGAGCATCCAAGACTCTCCTGCCTGTATCCTAACTCGCACCAAGTCCCATTCACCCATCACCCCAGTGCTCGCTGATTTGCATTGTCTCCTGATCTGGCATCACCTCAATTTTTAAACTCTCATCATTGATTTCAAATGCCTCTATGGCCTCCCTTCTCCCTATCCCTGTAACTTCCTCCAAATCTCTGAGATCCCTGAGCTACTCCAATTCTGGCCTCTTGCACATTTCCAATTGTCATCGCACCAACATTGCTGGATGGGCCTTTAGTTGCCTTAGCACTAAGTTCTGAAATTCCCTCCCTAAACCACAACTGATATTTTTCTCTTCCTAGCAACAGTCAGAGACTGAACCACTCTGTCTGCAACCTCGGTGTATAATTTGACCCAGAGATGAGCTTCCAACAACATCTCCGCACCATATTTTTTAAACATAACAGGCACTTTTTATTTTGCTTCATCGTGAAATCAATTCCAGTGAGATTATTGAGTAATATGAACCAAACCTCAGCGTTCTCATTCCAACTTAAGTGATTCAGATGCCTATGGTGCACGTGTAGCAAGATAACGCAAGTCAAAAGAGAACAAAGCACAACAACATACTTTTATATAGTCCCTTTAACAAAATAAAACATCCCAAGTGCATCAACGGAGCATTTTAAAACAAAATGCGACACCGAGCCGCAAATGGAACTATTAGGGCAGATGACCAAAAGCTTGGTCAAAGAGGTAGGTTTTAAGGAGTGCCTCAAAGGAGGAAAGTGAGGTAAAGATGCAAAGAGGTGTACGGAGGATATTCCAGAGTTTAGGGCCAAGGGAACTGAAGGCACGGCCACCAATTGTGGAACAATTAAAATCAGGGATACTCGAGAGGCCAGAATTAGAGGAGCTCAGATATCTTGGAGGGTTTGGAGCTGGAGGAGGCTACGGAGATAGGGGAAGGAGTTGGGGGCAAGGCCATGAAGGGATGAGAATTTTAAAATCTAGATGTTGCTTGACCAGGAGGCTCAGCAAACACAGGAGTGATAGATCAACAGGACTTGGTGCAAGCTAAGACACAGACAGCAGAGTTTTGGATGACCTCAAGTTTACAGATGGTAGAATGTGGGAGATCAGGCAGGAGTGCACTGCAATAGTCAAGTCTAGAAATAATGAAGGCATGGATGAGAGTTTCAGCAGCAGATGAGCTGAGACAGGGCAAAGTTGGGCAATGCCACGGAGGTGGAAGTAGGCAGTCTTAGTGATGGCACAAATATGAGGTTAGAAGCTCTTCTTGGGTTCAAATGGGATACCAAGATTGTGAACAGACTGGCTTAATCTCAGAGTTTGCGAGGGAGAGGGACGGAGTCAATAGCTAGGGAACGGAGTTTGGAGTGGGACTGAAAACAATGTCTTTAGTCTTCTCAATAGTTAATTGGAGGAAATTTCTGTTCATCCAGTACTGAATGTCGGATATGCAGTCTGATAATTTAGCAACAGTGGAGGAATCAAGAGAGGAGGTGGTGAGATAGAGCTGGGTGTCATCAGTGTACATATGAAAACAAACTCTGTGATTACAGATGATGTCGCCAAAGAGTAGCATGTAGATGAAAAATAGGAGGGGGCAAAGGATAGATGCCTGGGGGCACCAGAGGTAACTGTATGTTAGCAGGAAGAGAAGCCTTTTTCATGGGATGTGAGCATCGCTGGCAAGGCCAGCATTTGTTGCCCAACCCCAATAGCCCTTAAGAAGGTGATGGTGAACTGCCTTCTTGAACTGTTACAGTCCATCTGGTGTATGTACATCCACAGTGCTCTTAGGAAGGGAATTCAAGGTTTTTGACCCAGCGACAGTGAAGGAATGATGATATGGTTCCAAGTCAGGATGGTGTGTGACTTGGAGGGGAACTTGCAAGTGGTGGTGGTCCCATGTGCCTGCTGCCAAGGTCCTGCTAGGTGGTAAAAGTCGTAGGTTTGGAAGGTGCATCTTGCAGATGGTACACACTGTTGCCACTGTGCGCAGGTTATGGAGGGAGTGAATATTAAGGTGCTGGATGGGGTGCCTATCAAGTGGGCTGCTTTGCCTTGGATGTTGTCACATTTCTTGAGTGTTGTTGGAGCTGCACTCATCCAGGCAAGTGGAGAGTATGCCATCACACTCCTGACTTGTGCCTTGTAGATGGTGGACAGGCTTTGAGGAGTCAGGAGGTGAGTTACTCACCTCAGAATTCCTAGCCTCTGACCTGCTCATGTCGCCACAATATTTATGTGGCTGATCCAGTTAAATTGCTGCTCAATGGTAACCCCCAGGATGCTGATGGTGGGGGATTCAGTGACGGTAATGCATTTGAATTTCAAGGGGAGATGGTTAGATTCTCTCTTGTTGGAGATAGACATTGTCTAGCACTTGCGTCTTGCGAATGTTACTTGCCACATATCAGCACAGACTGAATCTTGTTTTTCTGCATGTGGATACAGTCTGCTTCAGTATCTGAGGAGTTGCAAATGGTACTGAACATTGTGCAATCATCAGTGAACATCCCCACTTCTGACCTTATGATTGAAGGAAGGTCATTGATGAAGCAGCTGAAGATGATTGGGCCTAGGACACTACCCTGAGGAACTCCTGCAGCAACGTCCTGGGGCTTAGGTGTTTGGCCTCCAACAACCACTTTCCGTCAAATGCTGCCTTGATGTCAAGGGCAGCCACTCTCACCTCACCTCTGGAATTCAGTTCTTTTGTTCATGTTTGGACCCAGGCTGTAATGTGGTCTGGAGCTAAGTGATTCTGTGGCTACAATTAGATAGATAAGAATGCCACCAAGTGAGAGCAGTCCCACCCAGCTGGACAACTGGAGGGGGATGGTGTGGTCAACCATGTCAAAGCCTGCAGACAGGTTGAGAGAGACGAGGAGGGAAAGTTTACCTCTATCACAGTCACATAGGATGTCACTTGTGACTTTGATAGAAGCTGGTTCAGTATGTGGCAGGGTAGAAATCTGATTGGAGGGATTTAAACACGGGCTTCAGTTCAAAAGCAATGTGAAATACAGGCATTCTTGAGTGCACAACTTTGCATAGACAAAATAGGCTTGTATTTAACTCGGGCCTGAAAGCAGCAAAGCAAGCTTTCTTGCTAACTTCATAGACTAAATGGCCAGGATGTCGGTGGGAAACAACTGCCCAGCTGTTATGATTGGGCAGCATGAGGTCTCAATGGTTCCCAGAAGAAAGTAAGCACACTCAGGAGGCAAGGGAGGACCAAAGTTTCCTTGTGCACCCAGAGGCACAATCCTGCTCTTCTTGGTCCATAAAGAAAGTAAAAAGAATTAGTCATGATTTAATTGAATGGTGGAACAGGCTTGAGGGGCTGAATCGCCTTCTCCTGTTCCTATGCTCCAAACAGATGGATGTAAGGTTGGCACAAAAGCTGTAAGGAAATAAACCTTTCTATTCAAATCCAGAATGTTGACGTGAATAATGAGGTATGATCGATGGCCTTTTCTCATTCTTATATACTTTCAAAATTAAGTTATGCTAATATAAATATCAGAATTATAATAGTGATCTGGTATTTTACAATAGATTAATATAATTAAGATATTAAGCATATTGTCAGTCATTTACTTCTATTAAAAATGGAGAATTGTTGTATACAGGGTGAAAAACATCTCATTTTCTCCCACTGTTTTGATAAGAATCACTCTTTGCTGCGGCTACTGACATTCCTGATTGTTTTTATTAACTTGCATTTGTGTGCAGAACATTGCTTAGATATTAATTCCATCAGTACTTCAGAGATTTAGAAGGAAATATCACACAAAGAGGCCCAAAACAAATGGAAAATAATTATTAGCAACCTTTAAGGGAGTCTCTATGGGTTGAATTTTCTTTTCCCGTAGCTGGGAGAGGAGGCAGACAAAAGAAATGGCGGCCCACATGCATGGGCTGCGTGCCGCCACACTGCCGTGATCTAGTGCACGACAGCTCATTTAAATATGTAGGGCGAGCCACCCCCCTCAATCACGTGGCACGGGCAGACTTAGCCGTGAATGGTGTCAGCTGCCTCTGCGCAGGTACTGGTGCCATTTTTAAAGGGCTGCCAGACCTGTCACCAAAACTGCAGAGTTGAACTCTGTACCACATCCCCACCCGACTACACTGCAAATAAATTCTTACCCTGTTTTCACCCCCTTCAAAACACTTAAATTGCAGAGTTGCCCTCTCCCTACCCCAACCCAAAACACTTAACTTGCTGAGTTGACATCCCCCCACCACCGCACAAAGTGCAGAGGTCACCCTTTAACCACCCTCCCCACACTAGAAATGCAGAGTTGACCCCATTTCCCCCGCGCCCCCCCCCCCCCCACCCCCCACCACTACACTAAAATGTTTCCCCCTAGGCGGGAAAGTGAAGGCGTGTGAGTACTGCCCATCGCACGGAAGATCCCGGACAGCCGGTAAGATCGCAGGGAATTGTATGCAAATGTATTCATGAGGTTTATTTAAATATTTAAAGTCGAGTCCCGTTGCCGAGCGGTGGGGGGTGGGGGCTGCCCACCACTGCCAGGAAGGTTGGGCCCGGCAATCCCGGTGTCTGTCTCCGTGGCGGGTCACTGCCGCTGCGACCTTCTGCCCGCCACCACCCCCCCACCACGAGCCCGATGTCGGGAGCTCAACAAAATTCAGCTCTATGTGTGTATTCAGTTAGAAGGGATGAGAATTCAGATTATTTAGGTTTAGCTTCCAAATCCTAACTCCTACTCCTCTAAAACCACAATACAATAAGATATCAATAGAATTAAACCAGGTCTTTTACCAAATGAACCCATCAAATAACACTACTGGCCAGTCACAATAGGGTTTCTAAATTAATACCATGCAGTTTTCACATTGTCCTGATATAGAAATTGTGATTTGATGTTGCCAATTTCAAAGCAATTCAAATTTTTCTAGCCATTGTGAGACATCTTTGAGGAAGTGATTTGACACTGCTTGATCTACACACGTTATATAAAACTGCACTTTTTGAAATGGCTTTTATATTTTTGATACTATTTTTGTTATGTTTAATGCAAAAATGTAACATAGCTAGTGATCTGTAGTCTTGATGTTTGTAACGCTGATCAACACACATTGAACATTTGTTGATCAGTAAAATAAATTTACTAGAGAGCAGAAATGGCAGTTTCTGAAATACCTATCAGCACCAATTTTGGGAGGCACCACCAGTATTGCGGGACTCAAGGACAGTGGGCGTAAGTTGAAAAGTCAGCCACTGCTGACCTCCCACGACAGGGCATCCAATTTTACATCAATTGACTTGGGGGCAAAGAGTAATACTGCTCTATCAGCATTCACAGCCTCATTTTAACATGTAAATATACCCAAAAAAAATTCACATCTGAATCCTGTGACTGTATCTGAGTCCCCCATCACAGTGTTTACATTGTCATGAACGCGTGCAAGGCCGAATGATGATTTTTTAATCCATTGGTTGGAAACTTCTTATGATCTTATGATCTTATAAACCTGAATTAAACTTTTAGGAAAAGGAAAAAGAATTGATAAAAGGTGACTGCTAGCAGTTAAAATGGCCACCGCAATTTGCATCAAAATACCCTACATTCCACTGTATCAAGGTGGAGATGTAAGGTCTGGTCAGTCCCCATCCAGAACAATGGCCTAGGAATTTTGAATGGACTACCTGTCCTGTCCTCATTAGCAAAACATTAAAGGCAATCTTGGAACATTAACACTGGTGGAGACAGACCACTCAAAAGGTAATCACTGGAACAATGATTCCCTGAGAGAGATTGGAATTCTTAGACATTAACTAATTAAGTTACACACTGGGCCATCATGTGACAGACCCACCATCTGTGTGTTTTAAACTAGCTGCTCTCTCTCTGCAGGCTGACAAGCAACTGAGACTGACCAGTAAGGACCCAAGTGGGGTCCCTCCCTCTCTCTCTCTCTCTCTCCAGACCCCCTTGCAAGTTCAAATGCTGCCTGCTGGCTGTAGCCATCCAACCCTATCATTGGTGCAGACAGAGACCCCATGAAGAAAACCATCTGCATCACTGTCTCCCAAGAAAACCCTGAACCAGCTGGCTACATCTACAAGCCTGAAACCTTAGAATCACCGTGTTCAGCTGGAAGATAACTGAGTTACCAAACTCCACAGACTGTATACTCTTTTTTGTTGCTCCAGACTCGAATCCAACCAATCTCTTCTTCCCCACTCTATAACTTATTTGTGTGTTTGAATCTTGTGTGCGTGAATCGTGTGTGTATGTGTGTGTGTGTGTGAAAGCTGTAACGTAGTTTATTATTTTACTTAGATCAGTTTTAAGTACAATAAAACTAACCTCTTTCTTTGTTAAACTCAAGAAAACCTGTCTGATTATGATCATAGCACATAAATGGTTAAACACTCACTGAATTGGTAAGCATATCCACTTTTTAAAATAAATAAACCCTGTTGTGGTCAAACAAGGAGAAGGACAGGAGGAGAGCCTTTCCACCCCTCCTCATCTGATCGTAATAACATGCTTTTTCAGGTTTTTGTGGCTTTTCACCAAAGTTGTGGTAGACTTGCGGGAGAACACTATGGTCAGATGGACATGAAACACAGCTTTCTCTGGGTATCAGTTTTCCTTGCAGTATACAACATTGTAGATGGCAGCCAAGTGGGCCAGAGAGCTGTTTGTATCAGACCCATAGTATTCGCGAACAGAAAGATTTTGCATTCAGTCACTGAAGCATCAGTCTGCATGTCAATGCCTAATATCCAACAAACAGCCGTCATACCTTCATTGTGCTGCAGGCCACAGTGTACACATTATTTGAAGGCAAAAGCATTGGTGCATGTCTCTTAGGGAAACAGGACAGCCATCTGCATCCATAGCTGCTGTTTGCTGTCCTGTGGGTCCCATCTCCACCTCCAAGAAAAGTATGCAGGAATTAATCAAGAATTGTCCGCATGGCTTTGTCGGAGGAGATCATGTCTAACAAATTTAATTGAATTTTTCAAGGAGGTGACTAGATGTGTAGATGAGGGTAAAGCAGTTGATGTAGTCTACATGGACTTCAGTAAGGCTTTTGATAAGGTCTTGCATGGGAGATTGGTTAAGAAGGTAAGAGCCCATGGGCTCCAGGGCAATTTGGCAAATTGGATCCAAAATTGGCTTAGTGGCAGGAGGCAGAGGGTAATGGTCGAGGGTTGTTTTTGTGATTGGAAGCCTGTGATCAGTGGTGTACCACAGGGATCGGTGCTGGGACCCTTTTCTGTTTGTAGTGCACATTAATGATTTAGACGTGAATATAGGAGGTATGATCAGTAAGTTCGCAAATGACACAAAAATTGGTGGTGTCGTAAATAGTGAGGAGGAAAGCCTTAGATTACAGGACGGTATAGATGGGCTGGTAAGATGGGCAGACCAGTGGCAAATGGAATTTAATCCTGAGAAGTGTGAGATGATGCATTTTGGGAGGACTAACAAGGCAAAGGAATATACTATGCCGAGGCATAGAAAGTAAGAGCAGGGAGGTTATGATGGAGCTGTATAAAATGCTAATTAGGCCACAGCTTGAGTACTATGTACAGTTCTGGTCACCACACTATAGGAAGGATGTGATTGCACTGGAGAGGGTGAGAGGGTGCAATGGAGATTCACCAGGATGTTTCCTGGGCTGGACCATTTCAGCTATGAAGAAAGACTGGATAGGCTGGGGTTGTTTTCCTTAAAGCAGAGAAGGCTGAGGGGGACTTGATAGAGGTATACAAAATTATGAGGGGCATTGATAGGGTAGATAGCAGAGGTGTCAATAACCAAGGGGCATAGATGTAAGGCAAGGGGCAGGAGGTTTAGAGGTGATTTGAGGAAAGAAAATTTCACCCAGAGGGTGGTTGGATTCTGGAACACACTGCCTGAAGGGATGGTAGAGGCAGGAACCCTCACAACATTTAAGAAGTATTTAGATGAGCACTTGAAATGCCATAGCATACAAGGCTGCAGGCCAGTGCTGGAAAATGGGATTAGAATAGATAGGTACTTGATGGCCGACACGATGGCCCGTGTGCTGTATAATTCTATGATTCTATGCCATGCAGCCTAGACACAATTAAATAGTATGCACAAAGGGCCAATGGCTGTGCACAAGGTTTCAAATCATACCTCCCAGAGGATGCTGGAGTACTCAGCTTCAGTTTTTATCATAGTTGATTGGCCCATCAAAAATGTGCCCACAAATGAGAAGCATACTTACTATTACTTACCTTTTACCTCATCACCTGAGAGATCATCATGAGAGATCTGTATGAATGCATGGATTCTTGTTGGCAATCTTCCTCTTGGCTCTGGTAAGTGGCCTTCAGCTCATAGAGGACAATCATCCTTTAGTGCATTTCCTGAAACCGGACCTCCAAATCTTAGTAAAAGAAAAAGCAGCAGTGTTGGCAACATTTCTCTGCTTTGTCATTGTAAACAGTTAGTCGCCTTTTCTGCCATCTCTTTTAGGCCCTTTTATGGCAAGCTGCAGCCCTTTAAAATGGACTGATTCAGCAGCTTTTGTACTTCCTAGCTAAGTGTGTGACAGACCAAGATCTTTGGACAAGCTTACCCTGTGTTGGTAGTCTATTCTTATAAGAGGTAAGAACAACTTTTACAACAATCAATGCAGCCTTCCCTGAGTTGTCAACATAGTCAGCCTCTGCCATAGGTCAACAGAACCCCCTTTTTACCCAACTCTCAATTGGGGCTATTGGCCAAAATTCTGGCACATCCACTATATCAGTTTTTTCCCACCATAACAAAAGTTATAAAAATAGACTTGTTTTCCCAGAACTAGTCCAAGGTATCCACATGGGGTTATTATCTTAGTATGGTTTTTGTCGGCAGGCAAAGTTCCCTACAGTGTGAGGCAAACATTCTATCTCATCTCGGACTAATTAAAGCAAAGCTCTGTAGACAATAGGGGATCATTTCAAATTAATTGTCTATCTAATACTTCAATTATCTTAGAACTTCAGGATAATTTCTCTTCAATGCTTCATCTGACTCCATTTGATTTTTGGCATGAGTTCTATTTTTATTGTTTGAATTAACCCAGCTGTTTTGGACAGCAAGATATTTTTGAACATCAAACCCAGAAATTGAGCATGTGCCTGTGATAGATAAAGTGAGGCTTCTGACTCACCTAAATTACATTATTGCATTGCTTTGCCATTGTTTTGGGAATCAGCACCCCTATTAATACAATTTCCTTAACACTAATTGACGAAAGGGCAAAACCAGTAACTTAAATTGAATTACAAGGAAGGCTACATTTTTTAAAATTTAGGTTAGCAAAATAAACGGTTGGTACACCAAATATTGAAAATTGATTGATTTTCTCTGTAAACCCTCCAACTTCAGATGCCGCATAATAAAAATTCTGTGGGAAACGTTTTTGTAAACTCGTTATTAATCCACAGGTATCACAAATGCATTGTACTGGGATATAATTGCAAACATTTACCTGCGGCAATAACAAAACTGAAAGACTTATGCTCAGTTTCTCAAGGCTTTGAAATAACAAATGCTGAATATATCTATATCGCTATTTTGCCCTCTATTTTAAGTGGTGTCAACCCATTTTAAAATAAACATGTTCACATTTCCTTTAATGTAGGAGAAAAGGGTATTTCATACTCACGGATTGATTTTGTATGCTAATTTTGCATAGTGTAATCTCAAGTCAAAATTGTGATTGTCGGAAGGACAGGGTAGATAATATCATGATCATTTTCCACCCAATTACCATCAATGGTACATTATGCCCGAGTTGTTAAAGGTAATTTCACCAGTTTAAACCAAGATTTTACATCCAATATAGGATTATCTGATGAGTAAACAATTAACAGCGAATGAGAGACATTGGGCTAGAAGGTGCAGCAAAAATACCGGTGATGTTAATGCCACTCATCAATATTCATACACAAATGATACAGCAAATTCAGGTGAAGGGCAGATGCATGATTATATGTGAACACCCAAAGTTGCTATTCACGTTGCCTGCTCCACTATTAGCTTTGCAAAAACAGCCTCTCGCTGTCTGCCTCACCATTGAAATGCATTGAGTGGCGTGAAATTCCTGTAATAAGAACATAAGAACATAAGAAATAGGAGCAGAAGTAGGCCATTCGGCCCCCCAAGTCTGCCCTGCCATTCAATAAGATCATGGCTGATCTGCCCCAGACCTCAACTCTTCTTTCGTGCCCGCTCCCCACAGCCTTCAACTCCCCGATATTTCAAAAATCTACCTAACTCCTCTTTAAATATTTTCAGTGATCTAGCCTTCACAACTCTCTGGGATAGCGAATTCCAGACATTCACTACCCTCTGAGAGAAGAAATTCCTTCGCATCTCAATTTAAAATGAGTGTCCCCTTATTCTGTAATTATATCCCCTAGTTCGAGACTCCACCACGAGTGGAAACATCTTCTCAACATCTACCCTGTCAAGCCCCCTCAGAATCTTTTCAGCCATTCTTGATAAGTCAACCGCTTCATCTCAGAAATCAGCCTGATGAATCTCTTTTGAACAGCCTCTAATGTCATTATATCCTTTCTTAAATACGGAGACCAAAACTGTACATAGTACTCCAGGTGCACCCAACGTTAAGTTCCGGCCCAGGTCCCATTTGAGGAACAGGAGTAGGAAATCGTTGCTTTGGATATCCCTATACCCACCCTGCTCATCATTTGCCTTGTAAGAAGTAGCAGAAGTTCTATCAGAAGTCAAAACAAAAACCCCTCCAGATCACCAGCATTTCTTCAGTGATTCCAATGGTCTCTCCCTGGAGTTACAGGCTGCATTTCAGGGCCATAATAATCATTAGTTGGACAAGATTATATAAATTGCAAACAAATGTAACTCCTAGTATTATTGTCAGCTTGCAACCTTCGAGTAATTTTTCAACAGGGATTGTTTGGAGACTGCTTTTCTTCTTTAGTCCTTGAATCTGAACCTAATCTAGTCATGTAACAGCACAATGTACTTTAGTTGCAGTTTCCTGAGCATAGCGAGTCACATACCAATTCAGAGTACACAAGGCCATGACACAAAACACAAAAAACAAAAGGAATTCATGATTATCACAAAAAATAAAATGTCAAAATTGTAAACTAAAAGGAACGTTGTCAAATCAAGCCCCTTAGTAATAGTTTTTAAAGTAAGTTGAGAACATTTGATCCTTTTACTCTTCAGAAATAATTGCAAAAGATTTGTTTAAACTCATCCATTCAAATCTACTTCTTTCCCTGCTACCACAGGAAGATGCACTTTAGTCTTTCAACTTCAGAAGAATTATTTTTCAAACACACTGAAGTTTATTAATGGGGGTTTGACTAATCAGTTTATTTCATTTGGAAGACTGAGCTATCAATTTACTTTTCAACTTCCCTTAAAGAGATGTGGCTTGGATTTTACCAGCAAGGGTAATTCCCGATGTTGGGAAAAAATGCAGGTCCCGAGCCCGTGCAGTTGGGCAGTGTGATTGCGGTGGCAATCGTCCCAGCCACCGCCGGGATCACTGTCTAATTAAGGATGGCAGGCTGGTTCTCCACACTGCTGGTCCAATCAGAGGGCCAGTGCCACTGCAAGGGATAGCCACTGCTGAGGCTGAAAGAATAAAGAGAAGGCACCTTCATTTTGAGGTGCACTCGCAGGAGAGGTGGAAAATTATTTTCTCTATCTGCGGCAGGGGCCAAGCCACCGGCAGTAAAATGACAGCGGCCCAGGAAAATAGCCTGTAAAAGGGCTTTTAATCGCCTAAATTGACCACCCGCCTCCAGACAGCAGGCAGCCTGTTCCTGCTGCTGGTAAAATGGCCCGGCAGTGGTACTGCATCAGGGGAGCCCTCCCCAGCAGGCCCCCTGCTTCCTAGCCTGCCACCTAGGGACAGGTAAAATCTCGCCCTGTATTTCTCTTTATTTCCAATCTTCTCACTTACTTTTGTGAATGTATTGACTCCTATTGCAATGATGACCGCACTGTAGTACCATATTCAAATGCACATTTATTTAAGTAACAACAAAGTGATCGTCAGCAAATTAGTTGGCAACAGGCAGCATCACAACTGAACCAAACCCAGGGGTTGATTTTCATCTTCACCATCTGGGCAGTAATCTAGCAGGCCCATTGCCTGTCCTTTGTAGGACCTACCTGATATTTACCCATTGATTTCAGTGATAGAAAATAAGGTGTGTTCTATAAAGGGCAACCAATCAATACCCCCAACCCCTCCCACTCCTAAATCATCTGGGTCTAATTTTAAGATGACATCTTCTTGTTCTGGATTCGCCCACCAGAGGAAATAGTTCGGCTGTATCTATCTAATTGAATCCCATTGTTATTTTGAGCACCTTAATTAAATCAGCCTTCAATCTTCTAAATTCAAGGGAACACAAGCCACATTTAAGAAGCCTCGCCTCGTAATTTTAACCCTTTAAGCCCTGGTATCATTCTGGTGAATCTGCAGTGGACCCCTTCCAAGGCCAGTATATCTTTCCTGAGGTTCAGTGTCTAATACTGAAGTCAGCTCTGCAGACAGGGTATGGCCAAGGCTCTGTACAGCTGACATTTTACTTCCTCACTTTTAAATTCTAACCCTCTTGAAATAAAGACCAAGATTCCATTAGCCCTTTTTATTCCTTTTTGTACCTGTGCACTAGCTTTTAGTGATTTGAGTATATTAAACATCTATATCCCATTTCCCCTCCACAGCTCCTAGTCTCTCACTAGTAAGAAAATATTCCAGTTTGTCTTTCTCAGGTTCAAAGTACAGGACCTCACAGTTCCCTACATTTAACTCCATTTGTCATTGTCATGCTCACTTCTTCTACTTAATATCCCTTTCTAACTTTCCACTCCATTCACACAACTTACTGTTCCTCCTAACTTAGTGTCATCTGCGAACTTGGATATACAACTCTCTATTTTTTCATCTAAGTCATGAACATATATGCTGAAAGTCTGAGCCCCAGTCCAGATTCCTGGGGAACATCACTTGTCACATCCCGTCAATCAGAGAACAACCCTTTATGCCTAACCTCTGTTTCCTACCTCCCAACCAATTACTGACATAATTACATGTCACATGCTTACCTTCAACTACATGCACTTTCATTTGGTTAATAACCTCTTGTATGGAACGTTATCAAATGCCTACTGGAAGTCCAGAGATGCAGGAACACCCACCAATATTCCCCTATCCACCATATTGGAATACTCCTCAAAAAATGCAACTAAATTAATCAGACATGACCAAAGCTTCCCAAACCTGTGCTAACTCTCCTTGATCAGCTTGTGCTTGTTCAAGTTCTCAGTGGGGCAAAAATTCATCTTGGGCGGTATCGCATTGGGCACCCACTTTACACTCACCCGATATTCAGTTCTATTGACTTTGCTACTGCCCAAGATTAACTTTACTCGCAAAGGAGATTCCAGTCACTTGCCCCATAGTTGATTTTAAACTGATTGGTCTACATTATCAATCAATAACATAGGGGATTAGGTCCTGGAGATGTGTCTATCAATGGATAGACAATATCTCTTTTTTTTTATTCATTTGTGGGATATGGGCATTGCTGGCTAGGTCAGCATTTATTGCCCATCCCTAATTTCCCTTGAACTGAGTGGCTTGTTCGGTCATTTCAGAGGGCATTTTAAGAGTCAACCACATTGCTGTGGATCTGGAGTCACATGTAAGCCAGACTAGGTAATGGAAGATTTCCTTCCCTAAAGGACATTAGTGAACGAGATGGGTTTTTACAACAATCGACAATGATTTGATGATTGCCATTAGACTAGCTTTTAATTCCAGATTTATTAATTGAATTTAAATTTCACCATCTGCCATGGTGAAATTCGAACCCATATCGCCAGAGCATTAGCCTGGGCTCTGGATTACTAGTCCAATGACATCACCACTACGCCACTGCCTTCCATCAGTTAGGCCCACTCATTGGATAGGTCCAGAATTCTCTGCAATGGTGACACCGGCAATGCATGCCGGAAGTTAGAACAATGTGTTACCAATCCTTCAATGGTGAATTTATAATAAATAAAATAATTACAGTATGCCACAGCAAGCATAGTGGTGAAGAGGGAACAGTGTGGTCAGTGTCTGGTACACATCCACGGTGCAGAATGAAACAATGGTTAATTTTCACTCCATTGATTTCAGTGGAAGAAAATTATGTGGGCTGAATAAAGGATGAGCAATCTTACACTCCCCTCATCCACTTCCACTCCTAAATGGACATGTTTAGGAGCAATTGCTCCGATATAACATGAGCATAGGTCACAGTAAGTATGTAGAACAACCAGGTCACCTTTAATTTGAGTGATGAGTTTATATAAATCTGTGTTAAGAAGTGGCCTGTATGCACAGGGTTTGTACAACTTTGTACAATCCCTAACCATAACTCAGTACCGGTTACAATCCACATTTAGTGCACAAGCTCAAAAAATATTAATATAAAAATCAGGGGGAAATCAGAGCATACATCAAAACACTCACAAATTCTTAGTACTTAGAACAAAGAAAGAACAAAGAAAATTACAGCACAGGAACAGGCCCTTCAGCCCCCCAAGCCTGCGCCGATCCAGATCCTCTATCTAAACATGTCGCCTATTTTCTAAGGGTCTGTATCTCTTTGCTTCCTGCCCATTCATGTATCTGTCTAGATACATCTTAAAAGACGCTATCGTGCCCGCGTCTACCACCTCCACTGGCAACGCGTTCCAGGTACCCATCACCTTCTGCGTAAAGAACTTTCCACGCATATTCCCCCTAAACTTTTCCCCTCTCACTTTGAACTCGTGACCTCTAGTAATTGAATCCCCCACTCTGGGAAAAAGCTTCTTGCTATCCACCCTGTCTATACCTCTCATGATTTTGTACACCTCAATCAGGTCCCTCCTCAACCTCCGTCTTTCCAATGAAAATAATCCTAATCTACTCAACCTCTCTTCATAGCTTGCGCCCTCCATACCAGGCAACATCCTGGTGAACCTCCTCTGCACCCTCTCCAAAGCATCTACATCCTTTTGGTAATGTGGCGACCAGAACTGCACACAGTATTCCAAATGTGGCCGAACCAAAGTCTTAGACAACTGTAACATGACCTGCCAACTCTTGCACTCAATACCCCGTCCGATGAAGGAAAGCATGCCGTATGCCTTCTTGACCACTCTATTGACCTGCGTTGCCACCTTCAGGGAACAATGGACCTGAACACCCAAATCTCTCTGTACATCAATTTTCCCCAGGACTTTTCCATTTACTGTATAGTTCACTCTTGAATTGGATCTTCCAAAATGCATCACCTCGCATTTGCCCTGATTGAACTCCATCTGCCATTTCTCTGCCCAACTCTCCAATCTATCTATATTCTGCTGTATTCTCTGACAGTCCCCTTCAGTATCTGCTACTCCACCAATCTTAGTGTCGTCTGCAAACTTGCTAATCAGACCACCTATACTTTCCTCCAAATCATTTATGTATATCACAAACAACAGTGGTCCCAGCACGGATCCCTGTGGAACACCACTGGTCACACGTCTCCATTTTGAGAAACTCCCTTCCACTACTACTCTCTGTCTCCTGTTGCCCAGCCAGTTTTTTATCCATCTAGCTAGTACACCCTGGACCCCATGCGACTTCACTTTCTCCATCAGCCTACCATGGGGTACCTTATCAAACGCCTTACTGAAGTCCATGTATATGACATCTACAGCCCTTCCCTCATCAATCAACTTTGTCACTTCCTCAAAGAATTCTATTAAGTTGGTAAGACATGACCTTCCCTGCACAAAACACTGTTGCCTATCACTGATAAGCCCATTTTCTTCCAAATGGGAATAGATCCTATCCCTCAGTATCTTCTCCAGCAGCTTCCCTACCACTGACGTCAGGCTCACCAGTCTATAATTACCTGGATTTTCCCTGCTACCCTTCTTAAACAAGGGGACAACATTAGCAATTCTCCAGTCCTCCGGGACCTCACCCGTGTTTAAGGATGCTGCAAAGATATCTGTTAAGGCCCCAGCTATTTCCTCTCTCGCTTCCCTCAGTAACCTGGGATAGATCCCATCCGGACCTGAGGACTTGTCCACCTTAATGCCTTTTAGAATACCCAACACTTCCTCCCTCCTTATGCCGACTTGACCTAGAGTAATCAAACATCTGTCCCTAACCTCAACATCCGTCATGTCCCTCTCCTCGGTGAATACCGATGCAAAGTACTCGTTTAGAATCTCACCCATTTTCTCTGACTCCACGCATAACTTTCCTCCTTTGTCCTTGAGTGGGCCAATCCTTTCTCTAGTTACCCTCTTGCTCCTTATATATGAATAAAAGGCTTTGGGATTTTCCTTAACCCTGTTTGCTAAAGATATTTCATGATCCCTTTTATCCCTCTTAATTCCTCATTTCAGATTGGTCCTACATTCCCGATATTCTTCCAAAGCTTCGTCTTTCTTCAGCCGCCTAGACCTTATGTATGCTTCCTTTTTCCTCTTAGCTAGTTTCACAATTTCACCTGTCATCCATGGTTCCCTAATCTTGCCATTTCTATCCCTCATTTTCACAGTAACATGTCTCTCCTGCACGCTAATCAACCTCTCTTTAAAAGCCTCCCACATATCAAATGTGGATTTATCTTCAAACAGCTGCTCCCAATCTACATTCCCCAGCTCCTGCCGAATTTTGGTATAGTTGGCCTTCCCCCAATTTAGCACTCTTCCTTTAGGACCACTCTTGTCTTTGTCCATGAGTATTCTAAAACTTACGGAATTGTGATCACTATTCCCAAAGTAGTCCCCTATTGAAACTTCAACAACCTGGCCGGGCTCATTCCCCAACACCAGGTCCAGTATGGCCCCTTTCCAAGTTGGACTATTTACATACTGCTCTAGAAAACCCTCCTGGATGCTCCTTACAAATTCTGCTCCATCTAGACCTCTAACACTAAGTGAATCCCAGTCAATGTTGGGAAAATTAAAATCTCCTATCACCACCACCCTGTTGCTCCTACATCTTTCCATAATCTGTTTACATATTTGTACCTCTATCTCACGCTCGCTGTTGGGAGGCCTGTAGTACAGCCCCAACATTGTTACCGCACCCTTCCTATTTCTGAGTTCTGCCCATATTGCCTCACTGCTCGAGTCCTCCATAGTGCCCTCCTTCAGCACAGCTGTGATATCCTCTTTGACCAGTAATGCAACTCCTCCACCCCTTTTACCTCCCTCTCTATCCCGCCTGAAGCATCGATATCCTGGGATATTTAGTTGCCAATCATGCCCTTCCCTCAACCAAGTCTCAGTAATAGCAATAACATCATACTCCCAGGTACTAGTCCAAGCCCTAAGTTCATCTGCCTTACCTACTACACTTCTTGCATTAAAACAAATGCACCTCAGACCAGCAGTCCCTTTGCGTACATCATCTGCTCCCTGCCTACTCTTTCCCTTAGTCACGCTGACTTCATTATCTAGTTCCTTACAGGCTTTAGTTACTACATCCTTACTGTCCACTGACCTCCTCATTTGGTTCCCATCCCCCTGCCACATTCGTTTAAACCCTCCCCAACAGCGTTAGCAAAAGCACCCCCAAGGACATTGGTTCCAGTCCGGCCCAGGTGTAGACCGTCCAATCTGTAATAGTCCCACCTCCCCCAGAACCGGTCCCAATGTCCCAAAAATCTGAACCCCTCCCTCCTGCACCATCTCTCAAGCCACGCATTCATCCTGACTATTCTTTCATTTCTACTCTGACTATCACGTGGCACTGGTAGCAATCCTGAGATTACTACCTCTGAGGTCCTACTTTTTAACTTGGCTCCTAACTCCTTAAATTCTGCTTGTAGGACCTCATCCCGTTTTTTACCTATATCATTGGTGCCTATGTGCACAACGACAACTGGCTGTTCACCCTCCCCCTTCAGAATGTTCTGCAGCCGATCTGAGACATCCCTGACCCGTGCACCTGGGAGGCAACATACCACTCGGGAGTCTCGTTTTCGACCACAGAAATGCCTATCTACTCCCCTTACAATCGAATCCCCTATGACTATAGCCCTTCCACTATTTTTCCCGCCCTTCTGAACAGCAGAGCCAGCCACGGTGCCATGAACCTGGCTACTGCTGCCTTCCCCTGGTGAGCCATCTCCCTCAACAGTATCCAAAACGGTATACCTGTTTTGGAGGGAGATGACCGCAGGGGACACCTGCACTGCCTTCCTGCTCTTTCTCTGCCTTTTGGTCACCCATTCCCTTTCTCCCTCAGCAATCCTAATCTGTGGTGTGACCAATTCGCTAAACGTGCAATCCACGACCTCCTCAGCATCGCGGATGCTCCAAAGTGAGTCCACCCACAGCTCCAGAGCCGTCATGCGGTCTAACAAGAGCTGCAGCTGAACACACTTCCTGCACGTGAAGGAGCCAGGGACATCAGCCGTGTCCCTGAGCTCCCACATTGAGCAAGAGGAGCATAACACGGGTCTGAGATCTCCTGCCATTTTTAATCTTAAGCTTAACTTAGATAAATGAAAAAGGAACGAAAAGTTTTTACCAATCTCACGATAAAAATTTTTTTTAATGAAGTTCCTCAAATCAATCAGCAAAATATTATCCTTAAGCAATCTGCTGAACGATTAAATAGTTTACTGATCCTGAACCCTCCAATGCCATCCTGCAGTGGTCTAAATGATGTTAAGTCAGCAAACTCAATCTTGTCATTCATTTTAATGGGGGAAGAGCTATGATAATCAGCTGTTCAACTTTCTCGCTGAGGTTCTCTGTGGCAAAAGTCCCAGCAAATTATGGTCTTTTCTATGTAATGACATAAGTCACTCATGCCATAATATCTTGGAATCTCTGCATCGTAATGATGGTGTACACTGTAGATGTATCATTACTATTGTGAAGGTTTTCAGCAAATTCAGAGACATTCAGTATGTCCCTCTGTTTTCTGCTTACTCCAGTTGTTAATTCCAAAAGAACACATCAGATTCTAGAATCATAACCAGTTATCTCAGAATAATGATTCCAATTTTAACTCCTGGTGGTTTTTGGCCAGATGGGTAGCAGGTTGGTTGCATAATTCAAATACTGCCCCAGAAAACACAACCCAGGTATTTTAACTTCTGGGCTTTATTTCAATCCCATTGGAGTGCTTCTTATCTGATTCACTAGCCTGATGGAAAGCTCATTCAGTTTGAGAGCACAACTTCCAGTGGGTCAGCCACAGATCTATTTAAAGTGGGAATGCAGCTCTGAAAGTGAGATTGCATTCCTTCCTGGCTGATTTCACATTTGGGCTTGTGCAGCATCAAATTGAATCAGCAGGAGCTGCAGCCAAGCCCCACGTACTCAGATGCTTCCCTAGAGGTTCTTCTGGAAGAGGTCAGACCGTGGAGAGAGATTGTCTTTCCAGCTAGTGCCCAAAAAAAATAAGTCCACAAGTGACATTGTTGAGATTGTAGAGCCAGATGTGTATCCCCATGACCTGCATCTAGTGCAGGCATCACTTCAACGGCCTCTCAAGAATAGCAAGGGTGCATACAGCTCTTTATTTCTCCATCTCTATCAACAATACATGGCAACAGTCCTTACCCAACTCCCCCACTACTCTCAACCACTCTCAACCCTGCTCTCATCCACATCCATCACCACCCAACACAGGACCAGACTATACCACAACTCATTATAAACGCATACTCACCTCTGCTCATTCTCATTCAAGCACACACTCACCTCTTCTGATGATAGACCACTGATCTGAAATTGGCTGGGATTTTAGCCCGGAGATGCATTCCATGTGAAGGAGGAGGAGGGGGATGCAGAAGAATGGGTTTCCCAAATGTTCTGCAATTAAAAATTGCAGGACTCATTTTTTTTTCTGTCTAATTCCTGCCACAGACAGTCTGCTTAATAGGCTGGAGACCTGTCAGGTGGGGAAGTCTGCAGTAGAAGGCCACAGACAAGGAGCACATGTAGATCTATTGGGGATTTGTTGGGGGGAGTGGTGGGAGGACTGGTGGGAGAGATCACAGGGAGGTCCCAATTGCATGGCAAGTCTCAACCGCGGGAGAGGATTCCAGTCGCTGTGAGTGATTGCAATCGTGTGAACGGGATTGCAATCCCAGAGTGGGGTTCCAATCGCGGGAGTGTTCATGGGTGGTCAGTGGTGGTCGATGGGGGGTCTGATGGTGAACAAGGAAGCAGATGATGGTTGGTGGGGGACATCCAATGGTGGGGGAGCAGACAGATCACAGCAGGGATGTTTACAGGTTAGCTTGTTGGAGGAAACACTCTTGTTCCCCTTGGCCCATAAGGAGTGCTAAAAAGGCGCTTACTTCATGAATTCAGCCCTTCTCATAACTATTCACCTGTCGGGTTTCGCAAGGCATGGAAAGTCTAGCTGACATGAGTTTAAATTAGAATAACTGTTAAAATGAAGGAACATAGCCTCAATATAATAATTAAATGACCAAACTGCCTCCCATGAGCGGATAGGTTGCCTGCCCCTCATCCCAAATCCATTAAAGCTGGAAGTTGGTGGGTTTGAGGCATGTTGGATTTCTGATTCATATTTTTTGAATGTTTACCTCTGACCCACCCTTAACCCATCTATTTTTGAGAGTTAAGATTCAGTTTGTTAACTCTGTTTGTCCCACCACAGAGGCTGCCTGATCTGTAGAACATTTCCAGCAATTTTTGTTCTTATGTCACCTCTTCTATGTTCTCTTTACAGTAGCCACTGGAGCCATTCTCTTTAGGTTTGTTAGTCATTGCACCACCTTCTCCCATGACTCCTTATTCACTGTACACTCCACCCACTTGCTTTCAATTCAACACTTCCCAATCTTGATTGGTTCTTGCTTCCTCCCTCTCTCAGCATCTGCACAATAAGCAGAAACACCACGCATCTGAACTCTCCTTTTTTTAGGAGACAATAGCTCTCTCTCTCTCTCTCTCTCTCTCTCTCTCTCTCTCTCTCTCTCTCTCTCTCTCTCTCTCTCTCTCTCTCTCTCTCTCTCTCTCTCTCTCTCTCTCTCACTTCAGGGCAAGGCTGTTAAAATAAGGAGTGCAGAACAGCATGACAGGAGCAGCACGGGTCATATATAGAAATAAAGTGCCAAACTGGTGAAGCTACAACACATGGCTACATGCAAGTTAAACAATGGAAGCTGCATACCATACATACAGCAAAACAATCCCACAACCAAAGGATCAGATCAAAGATCTGCGGTCGTGCCACGTCGATTCGTGAATGGTGATGGATGATTAAACAACTAACTGGAGGAGGAGGCTCCATAAACATCCCCATCCTCAATGATGGGGGTGCCCAGAACATTGGTGCAAAAGACAAGGCTGAAACATTTGCAGCCAGAAGTGTGGAGTGGATGATCCAGCTCAGCCTCCTCCTGAGGTTCCCAGCATCACAGATGCCAGTCTCCAGCCAACTCGATTCACTCCACGTGATGGCAACAAACAGTTGAAGGCATTGGATACTGCAAAGGCTAAGGCCCTGACAACATCTCAGCCGTAGTACTGAAGCCTTGTGCTCCAGAACTAACCATTCCTCTAATCAAGCTCTTCCAGTACAGCGACAACACTGGGATCTACCTGACAATGTGAAAATTACTCAGGTATATCCTTCCATAAAATGCGGGACAAATCCAATCCAGCCAATTACCAGCCCATCAGTTTAGTCTCAATCATGAACAAAGTGATGAAAGTTATCATCGACAGTGCTATCAAGCTCAGCTTACTCAGCAATAACCTGCTCAACGATGCTCAATTTGGGTTCCGCCAAGACCACTCAGCTCCAGATCTCATTTCAGCCTTGGTCCAAACATGGGCAGAAGTAAGGTGAGAGTGACTGCCCTTGACATGAAGGCAGTATTTGACCATGTGTGGCAACAAGGAGCTCGAGCAAAATCGAAGTCAATGGGAATGAGGGGGAAATCTCTCCACTGATTAGAGTCATACCTAGTACAAAGGAGGCCAATCTTCACAGCCCCAGGAGTTCCTCTGGATACTGTCCTAGGCCCAACCATCTTCAGCTGCTTCATCAATGGCTTTCCCTCCATCATAAGGTCAGAAGTGGGGATGTTCGCTGATGATTGCACAATGTTCTGCACCATTCACAAGCCCTCAGATACTGAAGCAATCTGCTCCCGCATGCAGCAAGACCTGGACAACATTCAGGCTTCGGATAATAAGTGGTAAATAAAATTCCCGCCACACAAGTGCCAAGCATTGACCATCTCCAACAAAAGAGAACCTAACCATCTCCCCTTGATGTTCAACGGCATTATAATTGCTGAATCCCCCACCATCCTAATGTTTACCATTGACCAGAAACTTAACTGGACCAGCCACATAAATACTATGGCCACCAGAGCAGGTCAGAGGCTGGGAACTCTGCAGCGATTAACTCACCTCCTGACTCCCTAAAGCCTGTCTACAATCTTCCAGACACAAGTCAAGAATGTAATGGAATATTGTTCACTTGCCAGGGATGAGTGCAGCTTGAATAACACTCAAGAAACTCAACACCATGCAGAATAATGCAGCGCCCATCCATCATCGTAAACATTCACTCCTTTCACCACTGGTGCACAGTGGCAGCAGTGTATACCATCTACAAGTTGCTCTGTATCAACTCGCCAAGGCTCCTTCGACAGCATCTTCCAAACCTGCAACCTCTACCACATAGAATGACAGGGCAGCAGATGCATGGGAACCCCACCATCTGTAAATCTTCCTCCAAGCCAAACACATTCTTGACTTGAAACTATACCATCATTCCTTCACTATCACTGGGTCATAATCCTGGAAGTCCCTCCCTAAAAGCACTGTGAGTTAACTCTATCACATGACTGCAGTGGTTCAAGAAGGTGGCTCACCACCCCGCTCTCAAGGGCAATAAGGGATGGGCAACAACTGCTGGCCTTGCCAGCGATGCTCTCATCCCCTGAACACATTGTTACAACAAGGTGAGAAAGGGGTCTATGGGTTCCCTCTTAGCCTTTGCCTGGTTTAACCGTCACAGGGTTTAATTTATAACACAGTATTTTTATCTCCCCCTCAGTGAATCCTTGTTCACTGATTTCCAATTGTAAGGCAAACAAATGAATCAGACAGGTTTTCTTAGATTTAAACAAGAAAGGTGGAAGTTTATTAATCTTAAACTCTAATTTGGTTAACGACTACGAATACACAATGCGACCACGCCAGCGTGCATACGCGATAAACACACACGCAGATAGAGACAGAAAAAGTAGAAAGAATAGAATAAAGGGAAAAAGTTTGAGGCAATAGCTGAGTTTCTATTTATGGTCCTTTGAGTTCGATGTAGAGTCTTTGGTTGCTGCTAAGTCTTGCCGTTTCATTGGGGCCCTGTGCATGCTTTAAAACTTGTTTCGATGTAGGAGTCTCTTCTTCCAAGTTCAGCTGCAATCTGCAGTCCTGTGAGCAGTTCAAAACCAGACCTGGACCAGCAGGTTAGTCATGTGACTCATTGTTTAAACAAACTCCTGCGTTTGTGGATTCTCCTGGAATGCTGGCTCTCTTACACATGGTGACCAAAATCCATTCAGGTTAATTGTCTCTCTAAGCACTGTCTCTTAGTATGCAAATGTTTTTCCAGCCACTGCTGATCTCTTTAAACAAGTCATCTGTTCACTCCAACAATAGTTTAAAATTAATGTTCATGAAATGAAATTAATATGCCTCATTCTTGGCAGGTGGGGGTCCTCATGACAACATACTAAAGAAACTTAGGAGATTCTGTGAACTGGGTCTCTGAAAATTATATACACCTCTTCTGAAAAATGTTTAATCACACCGATTGACGAAACCAAGTTTTAAATTAATCTTACTTGCTTTTAACAAAAGCTGTATTGTGAAATTCATAATTTACTACTGCCAGCCTCACAGCGCCATCCTAACTTTTATCCCTTTTATGCTTCCTCTAGGTTCTTCTCAACAGTGAGAGTCTCCTGAAGAAGAGGCAGAGAAGGAGAATCTTTCTGGAGATATACCATTCCCAAGCACCAGCACAGAGATTTCTACCCTGGCTAGATAAGACAGTGAATAAGAGTGTTCTGCACATGGTGATGCACCCAGCATTAATAAACAACAGCAGATTCTTGTGGCAGGGGCAATCCAGCTGACAACTTGCCAGAGGGTGAGGTCCACTCCCTGAGGAGGACAAAGATGAGCATTTCAAGGGCCTAGCAATAAAAAAAAACTCTTTGCCTCACACAAGCAGTTGTATCAGTTATTAGTAATGCTGCCAAAGAGTTTCACCGCCATGGCTGAAAGTGTGGATCAATTCACTTCCAGTCTGTGTGGTGTTATCCCGCATGGCATCAGCACTCTGCAGTCTCTATCACATGACTGCAGTGGTTCAAGAAGGTGGCTCACCACCACCCTCTCAAGGGCAATAAGGGATGGGCAACTTGGAGAGTGTGATGACCTCCAAGAATGCTGCAGCCAGGTCTTCACCACCAGAGTCCATGTTCACAGTTTTTGCAGCTTTGGTGGAAGTTCAAACAGCTGTCATGCAGACCCTGGGCTCAAAACTTATAGAGGCAGACGTCAGCCTTGGCAAGACAGATTTCCACCTTGGACAGACTGATGGAGCAAATGAATAGGGGCTTTCAAGGTGTTAGTCATTTTCTGCAATTTGATTTCCCACACATCAGTAAAATTGCTAAGCCCCAATCCCAAGGGAATGGTAGTGGCACAGCAGGGCCGGGATATTGTGGAGGCAGTGGGACTCCCAGCACTGGGCCGAAAAGACAGGGGAGATCCCACCTCTGCCCTTTTGCAACCCCTCCCCCTTCCCTCCCTGGCACGATCCTTCATTGTTACAGAGGCAAAGTTACCGGTGCTGGGATCCCTGCCCCTTTAAAGATGGGGATCCCTCCTCCAAGAGCTGCCAGCCAATCAAAGGGTACTGCAGAGGCCTCGGACCCAGGCCTAGTGCTGGAACTCCAGACTTCAGGTAAGTGAAGTGGGGTCACTGGGGCCAGTCCAGAAGACAAGGTGGGGTGGAGGGATGGCCATGAAGTCCAGGGGGAGGGGTTCCAGGGAGGTGGAATCTTTTCCAGTGGGGGTCCTCTGTGGGCCACAGATTGCCCATGGAGGAGGGAACTTCCCCAAGCCCGCAGGGAGTGCATCTCATTTTACAAGGCGACCTCCCCACATGGTGGAGGTCCCCCCAGCCGCTGATTAGATCCCAGCAGCAGTAGGAAGAGGCCCTTAAGTGACCATTAATAGGCCATTAACAACATTGGTCTATAGTTTGTTCTCATTACAGTTTATTGGCCTGCATTGCCAAAAAGTCAATGATATAGGTGTTGACTGAATAGTTTCAATGTTTTTTTGATGCAGATAAAAGTGATGATGAAGGGGTAACAAAGATAATTAATCCTGAGGGGATATTTGAGACTTTTCAGATAAGAGGATTGAGAAGGTTGCAAAATGTGCTGCTCTATCAACTACTTTCCAGCCTTTCTGACTCCAGTGTGTTCTCCTGTAACTCCTTCTTGTGGTTCTCCCTTGCCTTCATGCATTTGTTTCCTGACTGAGGAAATGGACAAGGAAATTGATGGAAATTACATCAGGAGAAATGTATAACTGATCTGATATCATCCTTTTATACTGTTGCACAAAATCAAAATTATCCCCACTGTTAGTCGAACAAATCGATGAGCTAACTATAATACATAAAATACTCGCATTTCTGCCTTCCCTCAATGTTAGGATGGGGAAATATAAAGAACGTCTTTCAGAAAAGTTTTTTGCGGTACTTTTTATTCAGGCTCTGACAACCATGTCTCTGGCACGATGCTTTTATATGTCAATGATTTGCTCTGGATTAGAAAGGCTTCAAAGCCTAATGTTCCCTTATCAATATGAAAGTCATGATGAGCTCAGTTAAGATGAGCTGTTTGAAAAGATGACTGTCAATCACACGAATAGTCAGTTTATTGTCATTATAATGGACTGTTGAAAAATCAGACAGGTATTATGTGAAATGAAAAGTCGGGATGATGGACGAATTTAATCATGAATTTTAAAATAATGAGACAAAATGGTATGGCAAGAAAGTAGATGCTAGTTAGTGGAAAAGTTCCTACTGAATGCTATAAAATCTATATCGATCTACATCTACTGTATATTAATTTCTGTATGTGGGGTGTGCATTTCATTGAAAACTTTCCTGTGAAACTTGCACCTATGGAAAAGCATCCATTATAGTACCTGTTTCACCTGTAGATAGCATTGTGGTAGCAATTTTGAGTGTTAACCCTAAAAACGAGCAGGTCTTACTTTGCTTTTAAGCATGACTTGCTTTTTATCTCCAGTAGTTTAGTTGCCTCTTTTTGTGAGCTACAACTCTGATTTGCACAAAGAAAATACACTCCCTATCAATTTTTTACATTTAACTTTTTAATGTGATAGTCACGTTATGTTTTATATACAGTCTATCCCTACATCAAAATGGCTAAATCAGTAAATAGTATTGTCTCCTCCATGGAGCGGAAAAAGGCTTTCTCCAACTGTTTTTGTTTTATCTCCTTACACACACAAGTGGCATATGCCCTGTTATTTTACAGGCTGCTTTATCCTAAAATTCAAGTTTTAAAAATTATTTTAATGAACTGCCACCTGAAGCTGCAGATCATTTGAGCTTTACTGAGGCTGACCAATAGGTTCACTGAACATGCTCAGAGTGGGCAGACAGCCAGTTATCTATGGGATGGCCTCAATTTAAAAATAGTATCAATTCCCCACTGGCAGTTGATCTTTTTCCTCCCCTTGCTATATCATTTGAAATTTGCTTCAAAGCCAATGAAGTACTTTTGAAGTGCAGCCACTGTTGTAAAGTGGGAAATGAAGCAATTAATTTACTCACAGCAAGGTCCCACAAACAGCAATGAGATAAATGACCATAAAATCTCTTTCAGTGATGTTGGTTGAGAGATAAATATTGTCCAGAATTCCCCTGCTGTTCTTCAAAATAGTGCTATGGGATTTTTTTTACATGCAACTCAGAAAGAAGAGATTATCAACTCACTTGAATGGCAGCAACTCCAACAAAGCAGTGCTGAGGCGTACCAGCCTAGATTACGTGCTCATGTCTCTAGCGTGAAACTTAAGTTTAGTTTAGTTTAGAGATACAGCACTAAAACAGGCTCTCCGGCCCACCATATTCCCACCACATCCCCACCTGTCCCTATATTTCCCTACCACCTACCTATACTAGGGGCAATTTATAATGGCCAATTTACCTACCAACCTGCAAGTCTGTTTGGCTGTGGGAGGAAACCGGAGCACCCAGAGAAAACCCACGCAGACACAGGGAGAACTTGCAAACTCCACACAGGCGGTACCCAGAATTGAACCTGGGTCGCTGGAGCTGTGAGGTGCGGTGCTAACCATTTAAACACACAATGTTTGAATTCAGAAGCAAGAATGCTACCATTGATCTAAGACGGATAATGGTAGCTCTCTGGAGGAGGAGAAATTGCTTTAGTTGAAAGTATCTGCTACCTTGGGGAATTTTCTTAATTTAACCAGAGCAAGGCAAGACACAAAATCAGAAAAGAGAAATACATCAGATTGACATTTATTTCCTTGGTGCTGACTAACATTTCCACATTTTTAACTGCAGGAAAAGGACACCTGGGGGGTGAAATTCAACTTCAGCAGGGACTAAAAACAGACGATACTGGATCAGCTGCCCATTATACATCCGGATGATTTTCCAACAGGCACAAGTGTCTTGCAACCTGTGTGGATGAGGGCAAAGTCTGCAGGGTGGATGAGCAAACTGACCATGGCACCTTGGAACAGAAGGCCATTCAAGGAGGGATGTGTAAAGGAATGTGATAGTGGTAGGGGACAGTATAGTCAGGGGGATAGATACTGCTCTCTGCAGCCATGACTGGGAGTTCTGAAGGTTGTTTGGCCTGCCCAATGTCAGGGTTAATGATATCTCCTTGTAGTTGGAGATGAATTTAGAGTAAGAGGGGGTAGATCCAGTTGTTGTGGTCTACGTAGGAACCAATGACATAGATAGAACTGGAAATAAGGTTCTGCTGAGGAGGTTTGAGGAGTTAGGGTCCAAATTAATAAGCAGTAATTCAAAAGTGATAACCTTTGGATTACTACCTGAGCCATGTGCAAATTGGTATAGGGTCCAACAGATCAGAGAATTAAATACGTGGCTTAAAGAATGGTATGGAAGACAAGGGTTTTAATTCATAGGGCATTTTTACCAATACTGGGGAAAGAGGGATATGTTCCGTTGGGATGGGCTCTACATAAACTCAGCTAGGGCCAGTGTCTGATACACATCCATGCAACAGAATGAAACAACAGGTAATTTTTACTCCATTGATTTCAGTGAAAGAAAGTTAGGTGAGTTCTATAAAGGTGAGCAATCTAACACCCCCATCCACTTCCACTCCTAAATGGACATATGAGCAATGGCTCTGACCTGATAGCATGGGGATAGGTCGCAGTAAGTATGGCTAAAAGAACCAGGTCAGGTTTAATTTGATTGATGAGTTTGTACTGAAACTGTAAAAATATATAAAGCAGCATTAAGGAGGGGTCCATATGCATAGGGTTGTCTTCCAAACTGTGTGCAATCCCTAGCCATAATTCAATACCGGTTACAATATACGTTTAATGGACAAGCTCAATAAACATTAATATAAAAATATCATTCGGAGGGAAATCAGAAAACACTTGTCTATCAAAACACTTATCAATTCTTAATAATTTATTGAGATTTAAGATTTTAATGAAAATCCTCAAGTCAATCAGTAAACTAATACCCTTAAGCAACCAGCTAAACAATTGATTGGTTTATTGATTCTGATGCTCCAGTACCACCCTGCAGTGATCTAAATTTCTGTGATGATCACAGTGGTGTTAATAGTAAACTCAATCTTGCCATTCATTTGACTGGGGGGGGTGGAGCTATGATAATCAGCTGTTCAACTTTTTCGCTGAGGCTCTCTGTGGCAAAAGTTCTTGTTTATGTAATGACATAAGTCACTCACGTCATAATATTCTTGAATTTCTCCATCATAATAATGGCATACGCTATAGATACATCATTACTATTGTGAAGGTTTTCAGCAAAGTTAAAGCCATTCAGTATGTCCCTCTTTTATCTGTTTACGCTCGTTGTTAATTCCAGAAGAATGGATCAGATTCTAGAATCAAAATCATAGAATAATGGATTCCAGTTTTAACTCCTGGTGGCTTTTGGTCAGCTTGGTTGCGTAACTCAAACACTGCCCCAGAAAGGTTCATAGGGAACTAGTATGAGTACTGGGGAAAGGGGGATGTGTTCTGTTGGGATGGGCTCCACTTAAACTGGGCAAGCCAAATAACTAGGGCTACAGAGAGGGCTTTAAAGCAAACAGGGTAAGACAAGGGGAGATGGTTCAGGTGAGTAGAAATTTATAAGTATAAAGAGAAAACTCAAGGCCTTAGAGCAGTGTAACAATTTGGGTAAAGATAAGCAGAGTGTGACAGGAAGGGACGGAGAATAGAGTGGTAGTAGTGCATCAGTGAATAAAGTCAAATCGGAGAAAAATGGTAAAATGTTAAAATGAAAGGCAGTTTATCTGAATGCACATAACAGACAAATCCCTACCACAAATAGAAATAAATGCATTGGATCTAATAGCCATTATAGAGCGTTGGTTGCATGGTGACCAAGATTGGGAACTAAATATTCCAGGGTACTTGACATTTTGAAAAGAAGGACAAAATGGTAAAGGAGCAGGGGAGGGAGGTAGCCCTGATAACCAAGAATGATATAAGGGGAGTAGTGAAGAAGGATCTTGGCTCTGAAAAACAGGAAGTAGAATCAGTACGGGTGGAGATAAGAAATAACAAGGGTCAGAAGACATTGGTGGGAGTAGGTTATAGGCTTCCTAACAGTAGCTATACTGTTGGGCAGAGCATTGATGAAGAATTAAGAGTCGCTTGGAACAAAGGAAATGCAATAATTGTGGGGGACATTAATTTTCATATAGACCAGACTAAACAAATTGGCAAATGTAGTTTGGAGGACAAGTTCATGGAATTTATTCAAGACTGTTTCCGAGAATAATACATCATGGAACCAACCAGGGAACAGGCTATTTTAGATCTTGTCTTGTGTAATAAAACAGTGTTAATTAGTAATCTCATCATAAAGGATCCTCTGGGGAAGAGTGGTCATAATATGATAGAATTTCATATTGAGTTTAACGTTTAGGGGAATTCTGACTTAGAGGCATTCAGTCTTAATCCCACAGGTGATAGCTTCGCACTATTGGCTCCTCAGCCAAGCACATACACCAAATGTCTGAACCTGCAGTTCCTCTGGCACTGAGAAGGATTCCTATTGCAAAAAATACATCATCAGTCGGGTAAAACTAACCCATTTCAACTGTACTTAAGACTGAAACTAGAGTATTAAACTTAAATAAAGCCAATTACCTATGTATGAGAGGTGAATTAACCAAGGTAGATTAAGAAATTAGATTAAACAGCATGATGGTACATAAGCAATGGCAAATATTTAAAGAAATATTTCATAATTCTCAATGAAAATACATTCCATTGAGAAACAAAAACTCCACTCCACAGAAAAATTGATCTATCTGTGGCTAACTGAAGAGGTTAAGGTTAGTATTAGATTAAAAGAAGAAGCTCATATTGTTGCCAGAAGAGTAGTAAGCCTGAGGATTGGAGAGTTTTAGAAACCTGCAAAGGATGACCAAAAATCAAAAAAGGGGGAGAAAATAAAATGAGAATACATTAGGTAGAAATATAAAAACAAACTGCACAAACTTCTAGAAGTATACATAAAGCAAGAGAGTATCAAAAATAAACATGAGTTCCTGAGGCTGAGACAGGAGAAATTATAATGGGGGATAAGGAAATGGCAGAGGTGTTAAACAAGTATTTTGTGTCAGTATAAAACACAAAAAACATACCAGAATATTGTGGCACCAAGCATCAAAGCAGAGTGAGGAATTTACTGTAATTAATATTAGTAAAGAAAAAGTACTGGAGAAATTAATGGAACTAAAAGCCAACAAATCCCCTTGACCTGATGGTTAACATCCTCAGGTTCTGAAAGAGGTAGCTGTAGAGATAGTGGATGTACTAGCTGTGATCATCTAAAATTCCCTAGAATCTGGAACATTCCCAGTGGATTGGAAGGTAACACTGCTATTCAAGAAAGGATGGAGAGAGAACATAGGGAACTACATGCCAGTTAGCCTATCATCAGTCATCAGGAAAATGCTGGAATCCATTGTTAAGGAAGTAGCAACAGAGAGCTTAGAAAATAATAACATGTTTAGGGAAAACATGTTTGAGAAATATTTTGGAGTTTTTTGAGGATGTAACTATCAAGGTAGGTAAAGGAGAACCAATGGATGTAGTAATATTTGGATTTTCAAAAGGTGCCAATCCACCTTTGGGTTTAGGTATAAGATCAGAAAACAGAGAGTAGGAATAAATAGGTCATTTTCAGATTGGCAGGCTGTTACTGGTTGCGTGCTGCAAGAATCATTGTTGGGGTATCAGCTATTTACAATCTATATTAATAACTTAGGAGAAGGGACCAAGTGTAATATATCAGAATTTTCTGACAATGCAAAGCTAGGTGGGAAAGCAAGTTATGGGGAGGACAAATAGGGAAGAATCTTCTGCACTCTGAAAAATTTTGGGAGTTGGGACCATTTCCGATTAAGGGTCCGTCTCTGCGTTCACCATCCAATTAAGGACAGCAGGCATGTTCTCGAGGCGGGAGGTCCAATCAGAGGGCCCGAGGCTCTGGGCAGCCAGCAATCCCACAGGGAGAGGTGGACATTGCTGAGGCAGGATGGGGGACCATAAGGGTGCCTCAAAAAGGCACTCTCTGAGGCATTCATCAACCTTAAACGCAAAGAGTGGCCACAGCATTCATGCCAACATCGTAGAGGCAGAAACCCCTCCACAAGATTACTTGTGGCCGCAGCTGTGGCCATCTCAACAAAGCAACTCCATGGGAAGGAGTGGGTTTGAGGGGAGGCTTCGATGGCCCCCCACAACGTGCTGCCAGGTGGCCGCCTCCAGGTACCTGACCAGCTCCAGCCTCAGTGGGGGTTTGTCCACTGTCGGGAAGACCCCAGTGGTGTCATTACCTTGCCCCCAATTGCCCCTTAATGTGTCGCTAATGGGTGGGTAGCCACTGCTGCATCTAGTCTGCATCTATTAAGAAAGTTCAGAGGCGGGAACACATAGGGGAGCTGACCTGACATGCCATTTCCTAATTTTGCTCCCAATACCACCTCCATTTCCACATAGCCAGGAATATTCCACCCAAAGAGCCTGCAAACGGATATAGACAGCTTGAGTGAATGGGCAAGAAGGTTAGAAATGGACCATAATGTGTGGAAGTGGGAAGAAGAATAGAAGAACAGAATAGTTTTTAAATGGTGAGAAACTTTTAAATGTTGGTGTTCAGAAAGATTTGGGTATCCTTGTACACAAAATTTAGCAGGCATGTACAGCAAGAAATTCTTAAGGCAAATCATATGTAAACCTTTATTGCAAGAGGCTGGAATTCAAGAGTATGGAAGTCTTGCTGCAATTGTACGGGGCTTTAATGAGACCACACCTGGAGTACAGTGTACAGTTTTGTTCTCTATACCAAATGAAGGATATTTGTCTTGGGGGGTGGGGGGGGGGGGGTGCAACAAATGTTCATGAGGTTGATTCCTGGGATAAGAGGGTTGTCCTATGAGAAGAGATTGAGTAGGATGGGCCTATGTGCTCTGGAGTTTAGAATAATGAAAGGTGATGTTACTGAAACAACTAAGATTTTGAGAGGGCTTGGCAGGATATATCTCGAGAATTTGTTTCCTGTGGCTTGAAAATCTACAACTAGAGGTCATAGCTTCAGGACAAGTGTTTGGCCATTTAGGATTGAGGCAAGTATAAATTTATTCTCTCAGAGGGTTGTGAATTTTTGGAATTCTCCATGCCAGAGACTGTGCATGCTCTGTCACTGAGTTTATTCAAGGCTGAGATCGATATATTCTTGGAATACAAGGGAATCAAGGGATCAGGCAGGAAAGTAGAGTTGAAGTTGAAGATCACCCATACTCTTATTGAATGGCAGAGCAGGCTCTGTTAACAGAATAATATTTCCAAATTGTAAATTAGACATTATAGGCAAGTCACATTCTGTAAAAATTGACATTTAAATTACTCTAATCTTTGCTTCTCTTTTAAAAACAATTATTTTCTGACGGATAATATAATGTGCCTTTCACTTTTAGTATACTATGTATAAGCTATGAGCAAGTCCTGTTTCCTTCCTCACTAATGAATTAAAATAGGCTTGCCCTCCTCATGTCAGCTTCTAACACTCTGAAACATAGTTTCGAAAGTCAGAAATTGTTCTAGCATTACACAGATGATGGGCCTGTCACACAATGGCTCAGTGTGTATTCCCTCTTGCAACTTAATTATTTCATGTCTAGGAATTCCCTTCTCTCAATCAGGGTCCCACTGTTCAAGTGATTACCTTTGAGTGGTTTGTCTCCACCAATTTAATGTCCCAAGTGATTTCCTTTAAATGTCTTGTTAATGGGGACTGGTCAGGTGATTTACTCCAAACTTCCCAAGTCATTGTTCTGGAGTGGACTGGCCAGACATCCCGACTCCCTCTCAATGCATTGGAATGTCGGGGATTTTGATGCAAATTTCGGTGGCCATTTTAGCTGCTAGCAGTCACCTTTTTAAAAAATGTAATTTAGGTTTCCAGCCAATGGATTAAAAAATCATCATTCGGCATAGCAAGAGCACAACAAAGATTTCCTAAGCAATTCAAGAATCATTATTGTTTTTAACTTTACCGTTAACTAAACCTATGTCTCTCATTTACATTCCTTCCATTTTGCAGTAAGCAAATGTTTATTTCCATTTCATATCAATTCCATGTCTTCCATTTGATTTGCCTATACAGCATTGTGGAATTGAATTTTTTTTAAGTAATTTTGCACCATTTATATGCAACTGCTTTTGTACCATTTACGATTTTAATCTACTAAACAAATCCAACACTGTGACTTTCATAACAGGTGATGCCACATTTTCTTAACAATCAACTACAAGAGGATTAGTATATTTGTTCAAACTAGCCTCTTTGATCCAAAAGACAGATAGCTACAAATCATTATCCTGACCTGCATCACATAGGCTCTTCAACAAATGGCACATTGTGAATGGCTTGCTCATAACATCATTATATTATAATTGCTTTTCTTTGTAATAACCTTGGAAGATGGTAACTTTTTCTCACTATCAAGGGAGAGTCAGGTTGGATGGAGACAAAAATACACCACCAGCTAAAATTATGTTTTACTTGAAAAAAGGTGTCAATTGTTAACTAAACAACAGCTTATTATTAACGGAAAGTAATTAAAATAAATGTAGTTCATGATAAAAATTCAGTTTATTTTAAGTTTTGGCTACAAAGCCCACAATTCAATTGCTGAAAAATCCAAAGCTTGTAAAATAGATCAATCTGCAAACAGCTGAGTGTTCAACCAATCAGTTGATTCCATTAGCTGTCACTTTATTCAGCGTAATTGGATTATTTAGAGTTGGAGGCCATCTTACTCTTTTTAATGGAGTTCAGAATCATATGGGCAATCTTTATTCATGTGTGGGATGTGGACATCACTGGCGAGGCCAGGATTTATTATCCATTCTAATTGCCGGTGAGCATCCTTCTTGAGCCGCTGCAGTCCGTGCGGTGAAGGAATTCCCACAGTGCTGTTACAGATGGAGTTCCAGGATTTGATCCAGCGATAATGAAGGAATGGCAATATATTTCCAAGTCAGGATGGTGTGTGTCTTCGAGGGAAATTTGCAGGTGGTAGGCGTTCTCATACACTTGCTGACCTTATTCTTCTAGGTAGTCACGGGTTTGTTGAAGAAGCCTTGGCGAGATGCTGCAGTACACTTTGTAGGTGGTGGAGGGAGTGAATGCTTAAGGTGGTGGATGGGGTGCCAATCAAGTGGGCTGCTTTGTCCTGAATGGTGTCAAGCTTCTTGAGTGTTGTTGGAGCTGCATTCATCCTTGCATGTGCAGAGTATTCCATCACACTCCTAACTTGTATCTTGTAGATTGTGAAAAGATTTTGGGGAGTCAGGAGGTGCGTTACTCACTGCAAAATACCCAGCCTTTCACCTACTTTTGTAGGCATAGTATTTATGTGGCTGGTCCAGTTAAGTTTCTGGTCAATAGTGATCCCCAAGATGTTGGTGTTGGGGTATTTAATATTGGTAATGCCACTGAATGTCAAGGAGAGGTGGTTAAACTTTCTCTTGTTGGAGAATATCATTGCCTGGCACTTGTGTGACAGGAATGTTCTTGCCACTTAACAGCCAAAGCCCAAGCCTGAATGTTGTCCAGGTGTTGCTGTAAATGGGAAAGGATTGCTGCATTATTTGAGGAGCTGCAAATGAAACTGAACACTGTGCAATGATCAGCTAACATGCCCACTTCTGACCTTATGCTCAGGCCATTGATGAAGCAGTGAAGATGATTGGATCTTGGACACTCTCCTGAGGAACTCCTTCAGCAATGTACTGAGGCTGAGATAATTAGCCTCCAACAATCACAACCATCTTGCTTTGTACTAGGAATGACTTCAGCCAGTGGAACTTTTCCCATTGATTCCCATTGACTTTACTAGGGCTCCTTGATGCCACACTCGATCAAATGTTGCCTTGATGTCAAAGGCAGTCACTCTCACCTCATCTCTGGAATTCATCTCTTCCACCCAAGTTTGGAACAAGACTGTAATAAGAGTGAGTTGTCCAGGCAGAACCCAAACTGAGCTTAGATGATCAGGTTATTGGTAAGTGCTGCATGATAGCACTGCTGACGACCTCTTCTGTCACTTTGCTGATGACTGAGAGTCGACTGATGGGGCGGTAATTGGCCAGATTGGATTTATCTGATGAATGGTCATCGACCTGAAACGTTAACTCTGTTTTTCTGTACAAATATGCTGCCTGACCTGCTGAGTATTTCCAGCATTTTCTGTTTTTTGTTTGGATTTGTCTTGCTTTTTGTTTCGGATATACCTGGGCAATTTTCCACTTTGTCGGGTAGATGCCAGTGTTGCAGCTGTACCGGAACAGCTTGGCTAGAAATGCATATTATTCTGGAGCGCAAGTCTTCAGCACTATAGCTGGGATACAGCATTTGCTGTATCCAGTGCGCTCAGCTGTTTTCTGATATCACATGGTTCGAATTGAATTGACTGCAAACAGGCTTCTGTTTTGCTGGGAACTTCAGGACAAGGCTAAGATGGATCATCCACTCAGCACCTTTGGGTGAAGATGGTTGCAAATGTTTCAGCCTTGTCTTTTGCAATTGCAATTTCAAAACACCACAACACTGTAATCAGCATGTGTAAAAAAAGAACATGGTGCCTTTCATATCCTCAGACATAGCCAATTATGCACTTTTGAAGTGCAATTTTTGTTGTTTTGTAGGCAAATATGACAAACAATTGCACATAACAAGGTCCCACAAAAGAGATGAATCAACACATAAACTGTTTTGGTGTTGTTGGTTGAGAGAAGGTTGTAGAATTTTCATCAATGATCTCTGATGAACAGTTTATGCCCTAAATATTACCCTTTTTCTCCCCTTACAAATAATAGCAAACCTGTTGTGTATTTCCAACATTTTTTTTAAATCCCATTTTTAAAATGTAATTAGGCATTTGAGCATGATGGTACATTTCAACACCAAAGTAAAATAAACAGACCTACCTTTGAAAAAGGATCAATTCTAAAGCTTATTTAAAATCTTATTATGGGCATTCATATAAACAGCCCACTGTCTGAGCTCACAATTCTAGTCCATGCAATTACCAATAGTGAAGAAATATATTTTTGTATGATGAGAAATCAGTGCAGAAGAAATGAATCTTTTTTGTTCTGAATCACTCTGAAAATAAACGTTCCACATCAAGCCTCTAACATAATGAACTTCTATAAATATCTATATTGTATATCATTATGTGCAACTATATGTATGAAAATTATCCTCAGCACACTCTTCATACTTCAGTGGTAAAACTATAACTTGTCATCATGAACAAGATCAAAAGCTTTAATAATCGTGCATTTTCAGTGCACAAATGAAAGGAAACCCTTTTGGGTGCAACATTGCATGACCTATTGTATTACTTTGTAAATGTCAAACTCAGTAAGTATATCTACAATAATAATATCTACAAATTCACTTTGACAAAACCAAACACATTAAAACAGCTGTAAGTAGTGAAATAGTTTAATTCACAATATTTTGAGACAACTACAGAGTGCTTAAAGTAATTATGTTTTACCAGTATAATCATCACACTGTGAATGTGTCAGTGCCCAGAAACCTGTGATAATTGCAAACTTTAAATTGGATGGCATATTCTGCTTCAAGGTCCAAAATTAAGAAACCCTGCTACAGCTCAAAGGCTACACTTGTGCCATCAAAATCTATAATCTGAAGAGACAAATGCCTAAGTTGTAAGATATCACTGTCGAGTGCAAAGGACGAGAAGAGATTGCAGTTTGGCCACAGTGGAAGTTCTATCTTTGTGAAACTTCAGTTTTGACTTCAGTGCCATTGGACGGAATCTTTTTTCCTGTAATAATAGTTGAGTGAAGAGAGTAAAAGGAGTCTTGTCTCGAGCAGGAGTTTGATGCTAGTGGGAGGATACATTTTTAAGTTGGACACAAAAGGAGGACAGTGTAGGCAACTCTCCTGTTATGTGTAGAGTGCAATGTGTGGAACCTCAGTGTATCCAAGGGCAGTACATTTGCACTAAACATTGGAAAATTGAATCTCTGCAGCATAGGATTTCTATGTTTGATAAGCAATTGGCTGCACTTTGCAGCTTTAGAGAGAATGAGAGGTTTGTGGATCATACTTTCCAATATCTCCTGAGTTACCGGAACAAACTGCAATGTCAAGTCCAGAAGAAGTTTCAATGCATCAGTTTTTGGTATTTCAACAAGCCACTTCATTGTAATATTACTTCTGGGTTTGGCATCGAATGCAGACCTACATGTTTCACCTCAACTGGAACTTTTAAAGGGCCAAGGTAAAGGAGGTAGGTGTTGAGCAAAACAAGAGAGAAGGGCTGTAATAAATTCAGGACAGACACGGGCTGCATCAAGATTCAATGGTGCCACCCTTGATGTACTGCTGGTGCAGTAAGGAGTTGGAGAGAGATATTCTTCCCCAGCAACAGAAGGAAGAAACCTGCTCCTTCAACAAAGAATGCATGACAGGAAGTGGCCATGGAAGTCAGCAGCAGGAGCATTGTGCCACTTTGCTGGAGTCAGTGCAGGAAGTGCTTGAGTGACCTAACCAGGCCAGGAAAGGTAATTACAATAGGACATTCTCGCATACCATTTGTGCACATCACCCCCACCCCCACCCCAGCCTGCCTTGTCAAGCATACTCCATTGAATCACTCCTCTCACCCACTTACCTTGCAGCTGTACCCATTCTTCTCTTTTTGTGCACTCACATCCCCATCTATCCGTACACCACTGACACTCACACTCATCCTTATGCAATTTCATGCCTGTCACTGATAGTCATCCTCACCAAAAGTACTGCATCCATGAGGTGAGCACATGCCATTACAGTCACTCAACAGTCTGTTCTTTCTTCCTTTGCAGAAGAAAGCGCAAAACACTAGGGAGAAGGAAAGGATCAGAGGTGGGCCTCCACAGATAAAGTATTTGACAGCTGTAGAGGAGGAGGTGATAGAAATCAGTGGCATCTTAGCATCCCTGACCATCAGTGACGGAGAGACTGGGATCTCTCTGGTGACAGAACTAAATATCAGTTACACACATGTCGTAAAACACTCAGTCATGTTGATTTCATTTCTGCAACGAGTGAACTATGATCATCTTCATAATGCTAAGTAACAACCTTCTTATCTTGCCATACCAATTCATATATTTTGTCTCTGCAGGACCTTCATGTGTACAGCAGTCGTGAGTGGACCTCCTGGATTACAAATCTTCAGAAAAGCTGACTCCTTCTGAGGGCCATCACAGGACCCTTGCTTACCATGTGCCAATGCAGATACACGCATTTTAATAGATCCAGTTAGAGATTTTGTTGTGTTTTCACCTGGTTACTCAAACTTCACAAATGAGCACGAGCAGACAGTAATGGCAGGGACAGCTGCGGAGAGTCCACATTGGAAGGCATAGCTTTGTCCAAGCTCTGCACGGCCTAGACACAGATGCTGCATCCTGGAGGTCATTGATAAAAAGAATAATCATTGAGGGCAGCAGAAAATCTGCGACATACTGACATGGTTGCAGAGAGAGTGGAGGAGTTCACGTCAATCATGAGTGGGTCGATGTCATAGGGCATTCTGAGGATGTCTACTTCCATGGATGGATTGGTCAACTCAGTGGAAATCAATCACGGCAGTCAAATGAGTCTATGCAGGCCTTGACCATGGCCATCCAGACACTGGATACCATTATGTCTTGCGACTTAAATAGGATGTCAGCCACCTTAGTCTTGGCTTTGCAGCACATCACTGATCTGCTCCAGGCTGCTCTCCATCATTGTGACAGGAGTGAAGAGCAGCTAGCCTATGAGAGGGATGATGGCGAAATGGGATATGGATGTGAGAATTCCACTCAAAGAATTTCCACTTCCCACCCATTCCGACCTTCACCCCGCTCCCCACCCCCCCCACCCCCCACCTCCGTCAATACCTGACATGCTGCTTCCTCTTCCGATAGCTGAGTCTCCCCCTGCACAGACGCACATGCAGCAATCTTTGATGGGGCCCTCACCAGCTCCAATACCCAGAGGTCGTCAGCTAAGAGCTGCTCCGATGTCAAAGCAGGGATCTGAGCAGCATGTTTCGACTTTGGCTGAAGTCACAGGGGTCACCTCCGGCCCCAAAACCCTCCCAGATATCTACACTCATCTAATTTTGGTCTCTTGAACACCCCCAATTTTAATTGCTGTGCCTTCAGCTGCCTAGCCCTAAACTCGAGAATTCCTTCCCAAAACCTCTCCGCTTCTCTAATTCTCTTTCCTCCTTGAAACCTGCTTCTTTGACCAAGCTTTTGGCCATCTTCCCTAATAGGCTCAGAGTCTAATTTTGTTTTATAATGCTCCTGCTAAGCCCTGTGGGACATTTTATTATGTTAAAAGTGTGATATAAATATAAGTTGTTCTTGTAGTCTATAAGGGCTTTTATAAACATATAAGTGGCATTGGCAGCAAGTTTCAGACACCATATTGGTGAGGGTGTTAATGCATACATAGTGAATGGCCGCCAGAAATATGTAGAGCAGGCAGATCATGACATTAATCAGCAAGCAATACTGATTTAATGCCTGCGCCGCCCTCCAACTAACACCCTCTCTCAACCTCACACAGCTGAATGCTCATTCAGCAGCAGGAAAGATCCCTATCCACTCCCCCACCGACACTATTTAAAATCAATTGTTTACAGGTTAGTTGCTGGTTGATATATTCTGGCTGTCGCTTCAATTCTACAAGTGCTTGGTGTTTTCTGTAGATATTTAAAGTGACAAAAACCTACAGGGAGTGAGGTGGCAGGTGCTTAAGGAATTTTTGTTGACTTCAAGCTTCTGGACAACCCAATTGCTCCCAGACATGGATGCAATAGCAGCCATTCCCTTTGGAATACGGTATGACTTGGAGAATAGACAAAAGTCAGAGAATAGACAAAGGACAGAGCAGGACAAGCTGCTGGAAGAGGAGGGGGGGGGAGAAGGGCTCTCAGTATGAGACTATATCCGCCCAAGGTGTTCAGCTATCATTCCTCCACCTAAACCACAGTGAGGAACAATGTGTGTGATGTCTGCATTTCAATAAGGCCATCCTCACTGAAATCTGCAACCTGCTGCAGCCACAACTGCAACTTCAGAGCAGGGTAAGGAGGGCATTGCCAGTGGCTGGTAAGGTGACCGAGGCAATGAACTTTTATGTGTCTAGTTTCTTGCAAGCTGGAGCACCTGTTAGAAATATTTCACAGTTTGCTGTCTACTGTTGAGTAAGGAAGGGGTCACTGAGGCTCTCTATTCATTAAGAGATCATTTTTCATTCTCTCTTGCCAGAGAGAAACAGGTGGAGCATGTACACAGATTCGCTAGGATTGCAGGCTTCCCCATGGTACCTTGTACCATTAACTGCACACATGTCAACACTGTCCTACACCACAACTGAAAGGGATTCCACTCTCATTGATAAGATCATACTGTCCTTTCAATATTCCCCTTAACCTACAATTGTCCAATGAAGCGTCTAATTCTTTGTGCAAACAATAATCTCAGAAACCGCCTTGACGATCAGCTATGTTTACATTTCCTTCAGTAATTCCATCACTTCTCGTGGACGTTACCAGCTCTCTAGGGACAGGATGGAAGGTGGGGGTGACCCACTAAAATGACGAGGGAAGGCAGGGTTGGGGGGGCGGGGGTGGGGAAGGCCCATCGCCTTCCTGCTGCTGTGGCATTTACCAGCAATGGGGAAGGTGGAAGACAGTCCTCCTGCCCAGATGCCAGTTGAGCAATTTAAGTGGCCAATTAACAGACTCTCTCTGCCACTGCTAGCATATAACCAGCGGCAGGTGGGCCCACCACTATGCGGGGAGACCATCTGGTCAACACTCTGTGGCCCATGAATTGTCCCCATTAGTGGCAACCTCCCCCCCAACCCCCCCCACCACCACACCCATCCTCACCAGCGCCCCCATCTCTCGCCACTCGCCGGGGCCTGCCTGACTGGCCCCAGTGACTCCCAACCCCACTTACCAGTAGCGAGAGTAGTGTCCGTGTTGATGGAGCCCTCTCTGTTGGTGTAGACCCAGCAGTGGCCAGCGCTCCTGGTGGCGCCGCTATGACTGAAGAGCCTTCAGACCTCCGATTGGCTGGAGCTCTTGTGAGGGGGGGGGGGGGGGTGGCGGCATTCCATATTTTAATTAGTTGCTATACAAATGGAAAATGTGGTCAGGGGTCCCACAAACGGCTGAGGTGGGGTCACCCCAGGCTTTTGGACCTGTCGTTGGGGGCCCCCACTACTCCAACAGGATTCTGGTCAAGGTTGTTGAAAATTGAAAATCTTTTGTTGCAGGTACTATTCAAAGTTTGAATTGCTTTCTCTGATTTTCAAAATATATTTATTGATAGCCAATTTCAAGCATGCTTATTTTCAAAAACAACTAAGGGTGTAAGATATCCATCATTTGGTGATTGAAGAAACTAAAGACTGCAGTCTCATCTGTCACTCAAACTCAGATTGTGTGACAGCCAGTATTCAACTGTAATGTTGAAAATCACTCTGTGGTATTTAAAGCTTTACACGGGTTGGAAAACAACACACCAAATCAGTCCTGCTCCACTGAAGCACATTCCCATTGAGAAAACAATGAAAAGGAACAAAAATATGGTTCATACTGTCACAGTCTATCTGGAGGAGCTACCATGCCAGCAGAAGTGAAGGAGCTAGATGAGGACATTGTGGAGAGGAAAATACTTTCCTAAAAGCAATTGCAGCTTCATAATTTAGTACTTGGACCACAAAACAAATCAAATATTAAGATAAATAATTTACCAAATAAACACCAGCACGTTCTCATATATAACTCCCTTCCCCTCTGGACCACCAGGGAACTCAAATATAGCTTGCCAATAGGGAGCTAACTGAATTTTCCCTCCCTAAACCTCAAAGAAGAAAGACTTTCATTTATATAGCGCCTTTCACAACAGAACTACCCAAAGTGCTTTACAGCCAATTAAGTGCTTTTGAATTGTAACCATTGTTGGAAAATAGGAAATGTGGAAACCAATTTGCTTGCAGCATGCTACCACAAACAGCAATGACCAGATAGTTTTAGTGATGTTGGTTGAGCAATAATTATTGACCATGACAAGGGAGCGAACTCCCTGCGCTTCTTTAAAATAGTGCCATGGGATCTTTCACTTCCACCTGAGAAGGCAGAAGAGCCCATGGTTTAATGTTTCATGTAAAAGACAGCACCCCCAATGGTACAGCACTCCCACAGTTGTGTAATCTAGTGTCAGCCTAGATTTTGAGCTCACGTCTCTGGGCAGGTACTTGAATCAACTACCTTCTGATTCAGAGAGGGAAACCACTGAGCTGACACATGTAACTAATGTGGGAAGTACTGCAATAGTGGATGTTCTTCAGAGGTCAGGGTGAAGACAGAGGCCAGGAATTTCCTCGGAGCTGGGTTTCTGCCAAAATTCAGGAACAAATGGTTGTGGAGTGTAAACAACTCTGAGGAAATTTCTGGCCACTGTAAAAGGAGCTTAACTGCAATTGGCTGTTCTATACCTCATCTGGGCCTGTTTGGTAATCCCTTCCCTCATTTTCATGAGCACAAATGATTATCAAAATGTATTTTAAAATAAGCTGTGTACATTAAGATATTTCATTCTAAGCTGGTAGGTTTTTATGAGAATTGAAGATTCTTGTATTGTCTATTATGGATTGACCATCTTTCATGCTAACTCAGCGATTTCATCTGTTCACGCAGTCACCTTTCTCACCCACATGTGAACCTGAATTCTATTAGTGTAAGCTGCTCAAGGGGTTCTAGAAACCACTACCATCAGAATTCCAGGGTGCAACTCTCCCCAGCCCTGTACACTGGCAGGGTCTCAAACACAATGGGTGCTTATCTGAAAATGGCAGGTGCATTGCTCACAATTTATGTCAATGCAGGGTAATTGTCGCAGAAGGATTTGGGGTTCAGCTTCACAAGGAATTAGAAGTAAAAGCTCAAGGGGATAAGGCCAGAACAAATTTAATGAAATGCTGGGTTTTGTGGCAAGAGGCATAGAATATAAAAGTCAAGAAGCAAAAGAGAATCTATATAAAACCCCAATAAGTTAGGAGTTGGACACGATGCTCAGTTTTGGGCTGCACATTATAACAATGATATTGAGGCAATAGAAAGGCTACAGCACAGATTCTTTAAAATGCTGCCTGATATGAGGAAATACAACTATGAAGAAAGACTCAAAGAACTGAGTTTGTTTTTCTTAGAAATAGAGGAGATAAAAGAGAAAGATGTGTTTAAAATTATGAAGGGATGGAACAGAGTAGATAGTGATAGATCATTCCCAATTAATGAAGGATGTGGGATAAGGGAACAATAATATCAGATTAAATGTATGGGATTTAGAACAGAAAGCAAAAGGAACTTTGTTACACTGGCTGTGGAGAGCTCTAGTCCTCATTATTAGCAACACAGGACATCTCTCCACTCTCATTTACAAAATTCTTACAGGGTGTGACAGGATAGATGTGGATAGGATGTTTCCTCTGGCTGGTGAGTCTAGAACAAGGGGACACAGTCTCAGAATAAGGGACAGTCCATTTAAGACTGAGATAAGGAGGAATTTCTTTACTCAAAGGGTGGTGAATCTGTGGAATTCTCTACCCCAGAGGGCTGTGGAAGCTCAATCATTGAGTATGTTCAAGACAGAAATCGATAGATATCTGAATACTAATGACATCAAGGTATATGGGGATAGTGAAGAAAAATGGCATAGAGGTAGATGATCAGCCATGATCTGCCTGAATGACGGAGCAGGCTCGATGGGCCAAATGGCCTACTCCTGCTCCTATTTCCTATGATCTGGGATTGTTCTACTTAGAACAGAGAAAGTTAAGGGGAGATCTAATAGAAGTGTTCAAAATTGTGAAGGGTTTTGACAGAGTAGATAGGAAGAAATTGTTTCCAATGGCAGTAGGGTTGGTAACCAAAGGTCACACATTTAAGGTAATTGGCAAAAGAACCAGGGGAGATGAGGAATTTTTTTTAATATGTAATCATTTGTTATTGGAATCACTGCCTGAAAGGGTGCTAGAAGGGAATTCAATAGCAACATCTGTGGAGAGATTTGCCAAAACCACATATAAATGTCTGGCCCATTTACGGCCTGGGCCTGTGTACTCCCTCTCCCCATAACCACCTTCTCACCGCCCCTCACAAGCTCCAACTATTGGGCAGCTCAGCATGGGAACCAGCAAATTTCCCACTCTCCCCAACTGAAAAGCAGCCTCATCCTAGCTTTGCCACTTACAGCTTACCAACTGCACGTAAATGAGGCCTGGTCTTCAAAATGGTTACTGTGGCAACAGATAACACTCTCGTACTGCCTGCCTGTTGGGGCCTCAAATTTGTATCACCATTCTCCAGTCCCCATCCATGTGTTTGATGGGGAGGGAGAAAAGAGGAAACAACTGAAAAAAATGGCCAAATTTAATCCAACTTTCCTTCAAATATCTCACAATTTAATTACATACTTCCTGGAAATAGTACACTTAATATTTTTAAGAGATCATCATTTGAAAGCACATTTTAAAGGATCAGCAAAACAGGACTATTATACCTATTTTCACAAAGAAAACAAAGAAACTGCTTTTCATTTAACTTCCACCAAGATGCAATACATCATCTGCTGGATGCCACTTAACCTACTCAATAAAATGAATGATGGTCAGGTGTCTCTGGAGACATTGTTACAAAATACAAGCAGATGGAAAATTGTATCTTGGGATATGACAACTTAAGATCTACTCTTTCACCACTGAGTACTTTTTCAGAAATTTATCAAATTCAGCTCACATCCCTGCTTCTCTGAAATTGAGCAGCCTCTGGGACATAGAATGCAACTCAGCACACAGCAATATTTTTTATTTATTGGAAACAAAACTATTTCTTGGCAAACCAAAGGACAAGGATACAAATGACAACTCCGTGTTCCCTAAAATGAGCTGTAATACTGAAAGAATTTAATTACTTTTGTAAATGGTTATGCTGTATTTATTTTCATTTACCTTCTTAAAACTTTAACAATGCCTAATCAACCCAAGGGATGCAATAATGAAAAATGCATGGGAAATTGTCAATAGCAGAAGCAGGGCAGAACTGCCTCCAAAATTGCAGATAAAAATTTGACCTTCCTATTCCCAATTCTCCTGAAAGGCCATCATGGAGGCCTGCCTATTTGAGGAGATAGGCCGGCACAGTGGCGCAGTGGTTAGCACCGCAGCCTCACAGCTCCAGGGACCCGGGTTCGATTCTGGGTACTGCCTGTGTGGAGTTTGCAAGTTCTCCCTGTGTCTGCGTGGGTTTTCTCCGGGTGCTCCGGTTTCCTCCCACAAGCCAAAAGACTTGCAGGTTGGTAGGTAAATTGGCCTTTATAAATTGTCACCAGTATAGGTAGGTGGTAGGGAAACAAAGGGTCAGGTGGGGATGTTTGGTAGGAATATGGGATTAGTGTAGGATTAGTATAACTGGGTGGTTGATGGTCGGCACAGACTCAGTGGGCCGAAGGGCCTGTTTCAGTGCTGTATCTCTAATCTAATCTAATCTAAAAATGCATAAAACTGGGGCCCTGTGATGCACATTGCCATTTTGGAAGGCATTACTTTGGTAATGTAAGTTTTAAACTTATGTCATGGCTCCAGGAGGAGAAATGACTGCTCCTCAGGACTCAGCAAGAATAATGTGAGCCATTGCCACTCCAGGCATCCAGTCTGCAATGGACAACCCCTTCAAGTTTGGCACCCCATTACCCCACCTCGGACCAACCATTCTGCTAGCTGGGATGACCCAGATATTGCACTGTTCATTTGGTGGCTGCAGCTCACCAGCATCATGGGAATGAAGTCCAGCTGTCATAACAGACTAAGTCTCCTCCCAGTCTCATTGGCGGTCAGCCAAGCCATATAATTCACCCATGGCATGCCCAATAGTTAAAATCTACCCCATGAAAACAGACAAATACATAATTAGTAACAGTCTCCCATAAAGAAACAGACATCAAGCAGATGAAACTGATCCATGACTTCAATAACTGAAGACTATCATTGCTAACCTACAAAGGTTTCTGATCCACAAACTTTGGGAAAAAAAGGCTTGTAATAATATAAAACCAAATAAATGAAAAGATATCTGCAAAGGCCAATTAAGTGATCCATAATGCTAGAAGGCAAGGGATGAAATTCCACTTGGGTTGTCCCACTCATTGGTATAACCTTAGTGTTATGACCAGGTGAGAAAGGTGTCTAGGGGTCTTTTACTGCCTTCACCTTCTCTTATTGTAACAGGGTTGACCTTTGAAACACACTGTGTTTCAAACTCCCCCTTGGTGAATCCCTGTTCACCACTTTCCAATTATAAGGCAAAAAAATTAGCACAACCAGGTTTTCTCAGGTTTAAAGAAGAAAAGTGAAATTTATTAACCCTTGAACTTAAACTCTAAGTCGGTTAACGCCTACAGATACATGCCGTGCCCCGCGGTAGCATGCATACGCGATATACACATGCAAATGAAGACGAGCAGAAGAAAAATAAAGTAAAAACTTTTGAGGCAATCTCTGAGGAGGGGTTTGTACTGTGCTTTGAACTCACTGTAGTCCTTGATGGTAGATAGTCTTGCTTTTCGTTGGGGCCCAGTATTCTTCTTAAACCTTGTTCACTGTAGGAGACTTTTCATGGAGTTCATGTGTCTTCAATGGGTCTTCAGTTCTGTGAGAAAGAGATGGGAGCATACAGGAAAGAGTCTTTTCAGTCCAGGAATAAACAGCTTTTTCCTTTTCAAACACTCTGTGGTAAGTTCAAATTCAAATGGCCAGGTAGTCATGTGACTAAACTGGCCTGACCAGGTCTTCTGTGTATTGGAGAAGCAGGGACTGGATCCTTTGTTCCAACACTGCTGCCAGTATGCAAAAAAGATCTTTTCAGCGACGGGTCTGGCGATTCCTTGTGATAGGCCCTCTTTTGTTCCCAGTAGCAATTTTAAGTTTTAATGTTCATGTGGCGAAATAATGTGTGCCTCATTCTTGGCAGTTGGGGGGTCTGTATGACACCTCCGCACCCAGGGGAATGAAATGCAATTTTTTTAAAAAGGCACATTTCACTTCAAGGTTTGAGAGAAATATAAGAAACAGAAAGAAAAACCATGCATTTCTCTCATTCATTTCCATTCATTCACCAGTCTTAAAGCTTATTAAAATGGTCTTTTCTGTGTGCCAGTACTGCTTTAATTTCCCTTTTTTTTCCTCAGGAGAGTTAGTAGTGAGCGGGTCTATCCTGAACTCTTGAGTCACGCAAAGACTTTTGACTTCAAGGGATGGGTGGTTCCCTTTTCCTCTGACTGTGGGGGAGGATTCTTTTTTAATCTCCCCTTGTTCTCTGGGACACTCATACCTGCAGGTATCTGTACAGACCTGACTGCACTCTCCTGTGATACTTTGACTAGGTGAGGCATCAACCTCACGATTTCTCTGCCCCCTACAGGTCTCTCTTTGTCTCTGCAGGTTCCTGTTAATGTTGTTAGTAACTCTGGTTACTACAGTCTGCACTTACATGGGAGGATGTGGAGTCGAACTTTTCATATTTTTCAGGGTTGATTGACCGGACAGTAGGGGTTTTTAGCCGGGATTCTTCCCAGATTTCCTTTAACCAGCCCTCTTGTTCACTTTTTCCTCTTCACTTTCTAAACTTTTGCCAGCCGTGTGCCTGCCTATCCCCTTTTGTTCTTGGCAGGGGTCCCTTACAGTTCACCATCCCTCGCTGGAGGGTCCGCCTAATACAGATTTCCCTGTAGGTTGGGGTTTCCCTTCAACCTGGCACATGTGGCAACTCCTGCAGTACTCCACTACATCTTTGTGGAGTTTTCACTAGTCAAACTGCTGTCTTATGTGGGCTTTGGTCTTTCGTATACCGGCATGTGCAGTCACTGTAGTCTCATGGGCCCTTCTTAATATTTCTCCCTGGTACCTCTGTGGCACCACTAACTGTCCACTCCTTGCCCTCAGGTCTGTGAGGAGGACTCCATTTCCTCATCGGTACCTCATTCTTTAAATAGTAGCAATCAGGGACTCCCTCCGCTTCACTTTCAGACTGGGCAGCCTGTGCTAACTCTCAATACTGGGTCAGCTCGCTGAGCCTCAGCCAGGGAAAATCCATTTAATTCATTTCCTGGATCTCCTAACTTTCCAAAGAAAGTCTTGGACAGGCAGACCACATGGTCATCTGCCTGCAATGCCAATGCAGTCTCCTCTGGGGGAGCTGTTTTGATAATGGCCTGATCCACTACACATTCAGGGACACTGCTGGGGAACGTTTTCTGCCATGCCCTGTCTCTATGACCTTCTGTGGGTTTTTTTTTCACTACTGGGGAGGCTATCACCTTCACTTCCACCAGATCACTACCTAGGAGCAGGCCAACCCTGTCCACAGCCAAACTAGGGACAACCCCTACGGTCACCGGTCCCCAAACTAGGTCGCACTCCAGGTGCACCCGGTGGACAGGTACAGGTATACAACGCCCTCCAATACCATTCACCACCATTTTGGTGTTCACTGTACTCTCAGAGGGAAAGGTCAGGCCTTGAAAATCACAATAGGCTTGCTTGCCCCACTTGAGGGAAATGGGGTTACTGTCCCTTCAAACACAAAACCCTGATAACCTTCAGGAATCCTATTAACTTTTCTTGCACTGGCCGTAGTAAGCTTCCTAGGTAGCACTCTTACTGCAGTTAAAGCCACAGTTTTCTTTGTGTTTTCCATTAGGGTCCTGTCTTCACTGAGCGGGTGTGCCCTGATTAACCCTACCGGTTTTCCCTTTAGTTTCTCGCAGTCAGCTTTTAAATGCCCTGCCTTATTACAATGGAAGCACACAGATCTCCGGGTCTCAATCTTCCTCACAGCACCTTCCTTTTTGACTGGAGGAGGGCCCCTGTGTCTCCTGCTTTCCTTTCTCTTCCAGGACTGTCTGGGCAGATATCACCTTCCCACCCTTTGTCCTTTTCGGATTTGTGGGGATGATTAGGAAAGTTCTCCTCTGGGAAACCGACTTAAAACTTAAAGCAAACTCATCAGCCAGAATGGCCGCTTGCTGGATTCCCTTAACCCACTGCTCCTCTACATGCGTCTTTATTGAGAGTGGGAGAGAGTTTTTAAATTTCTCTAACAGAATTACTTGGGCGGCACAGTGGTGCAGTGGTTAGCACCGTAGCCTCACAGCTCCAGGGACCCGGGTTCGATTCCGGGTACTGCCTGTGTGGAGTTTGCAAGTTCTCCCTGTGTCTGCGTGGGTTTTCTCCGGGTGCTCCGGTTTCCTGCCAAAAGACATGTTTAGATAGAGGATCTGGATCGGCGCAGGCTTGAAGGGCCTGTTCCTGTGCTGTAATTTTCTTTGTTCTTCTTTTTGCAGGTTGATAGGTAAATTGGCCATTATAAATTGTCACTAGTATAGGTAGGTGGTAGGGAAATATAGGGACAGGTGGGGATGTTTGGTAGGAATATGGGATTAGTGTAGGATTAGTATAAATGGGTGGTTGATGTTCGGCGCAGACTCGGTGGGCCAAAGGGCCTGTTTCAGTGCTGTATCTCTAATCTAATCTAATCTACTTCTCTGAGAGTCTCATAGCTGAGCAGTATTTTAAGGACCCTCATCCACTGGTCAAAAGTCAGCTGCTTATTTCTTTCAAACTCCAAATAAGTTTGATTAGCGTGCTTTTTGAAGGTTCTAAACTTTTGGCGATAGGCTTCGGATACTAAATCATATGCCCCGAGGATAGCATTTTTGGTCAGTTCATAATTTGATGAACTCTCATCTGGCAACAAGGAATACACCTCATCGGCTTTTTCAGTTAGTTTGCTTTGTATTAAAAGGGACCAGGTCTCAGCTGGCCATTTTAGCTACCTTGCCAGTTTCTCAAAAGACACAAAAAATTCTTCCACATCTTCCTCATTGAATTTTAGAATTAATTGAGCGAGTTTTAGCAATCTTGTACCCAGCCCTGAATTCTGCTCCTCCATATTGGCCATGCTTTCACTGGAGTTACTCTGCCTCCCCCTAGTTAACTCAAGCCACTTCAGCTTTTTATATTTGGATTCTTTCTGGAATATTCTTTCTCTCTCCTCTCTCTCTCATTCCTTCTCCTGTTTTTCTCTCTCTCTCTCTCTCTCTCTCCTGCCTATCATTTTCTTCATGTTCCTTTTGGAAGGCTCTCTCTTTCTCTTCCCAGTTCCTTCTGGAAGGTTCTCTCTTTCTCCCTCTCTCTTTCCTCAAATTCAAGTTTCCTTTGTTCCAATTGTATCTTTGCTAACACTGTGGGTAAAATTCTGAATGCTAGCACCCAAATTCCTGTTACGACCAGGTGAGAAAGAGGTGTAGGGGTCTTTTACTGCCTTCACCTGTTCTTATTGTAACAGGGTTTACCTTTGCAACACACTGTGTTTTGAGCTCCCCCTTGGTGAATCCTTCTTCACCAATTTCCAATTATAAGGCAAAGAAATGAGCACAACCAGGTTTTCTCAGGTTTAAAGAAAAAAAGTGAAATTTATTAAACCTTGAACTTAAACTCTAATTCGGTTAACGCCGACAGATACATGCTGTGCCCCACGCTACCATGCATACGCGATATGCACATGCAAATGAAGACAGAAAAGAGCAGAAGAAAAATAAAATAAAAAAGTTTGAGGCAATCTCTGAAGAGGGGTTTTTACTGTGCTTCAAGCTTGCTTTAGTCCTTGATTGTAGGTAGTCTTGCTTTTTGTTTGGACCCTGTATTCTTCTTAAACCTTGTTCACTGTAGGAGACTTTGTCTCTTGGAGTTTATGTGTCTTCAATGGGTCTTCAGTTCCATGAGAAAGAGGAGGGAGCAGACAGGAGAGAGATCTTTTCAATCCAGGAGTAAACAGCTTTCTCCCTTTCAAACACTCTGTGGCAAGTTCAAATTCAAATGGGCAGTTAGTCATGTGACTAAACTGGCCTGACCAGATCTTCTGTGTATTAGGGAAGCAGGGACTGGGTCCTTTGTTCCAATACTGTCTGCTAGTATGCAAAAAAGGTCTTTCTGGTGAGGGGTCTGGCAATTCCTTGTGATAGGCCCTCTTTTGTTCCCAGCAGCAATTTTAAGTTTTAATGTTCATGTGGCGAAATAATGTGTGCCTCCTTCATGGAAACCCCCAGAAAATAATGTGTTTACACCACTTTTTCGCTGTTTACACAGCTCTTTTACAAAACTGACAATGGATGAGCAGAAGAACCCCCAGGGAAATTCATCCCCCAACCATTTTACGGTAGACTGATCCACAGAAATTGTAACTTAATGTTAAGACCTAGCTAAATATATGAAATGGAGGTGTAATCATTCCAGGATTATACTGTGCATTTATTATCAAATAATTTTGGAACAAGATGAATGAGAAAATATTTACTCCACTGGACCCGAGGGAAGCATTTGAGGAAATCTTTCTCACATCCTGCTCCACTCTTCATCTAACCCGATCCATTCTTTTGATGATGACCTCGTTCTTTATCGGTTTCCTTCAGACTGAATACCTTAATACACATAATATACAGTTCTGCTGTAATGCAGTGGTGGAATCATTACACCTTTATCTCCCCTGCGCCTTCAATGGAGTAATGAAAATCATACTTTGTTCAATTCTTCATGAAAGCAAAGGGGTAGACTTTCAATTTGCCACCCACCCAGGCTTAAAACAGGTGTTGTGGATCTACTGTCAATTCTTGAATGCGAGCAATTTTCAATTCCATTGATTTCTATTGATATGAGAATTAGATGGGTTTCTTTACCATACAGTCAGCAGATGCTCAACGGGTGCATCAGTTTCCAGCATAAGATCAATTTCCTGGCCATTAACTCTATAAGTCCATGCCGGCCCAAGAATTAAATAATGCCGCCCTTTCATACCAGGGATGCTTTTGTTTCATTCTTGGACAGATGTAAGTAATTTTTGCGAACTGATGTGATGCCTCTCTCAGCACTGATTTCCAAACTCATTTTTCTCCATCGCAACCTTTCTTGTGTCTCTCTTGCTTGGTCTCAATCTTATTATTGCTAACGTCAGTGCCTCTCTGAAGCTTCCTCTATTATCCTATCTATGTTCCAAATACACTATTCTACTATCTACCTTACATCTTTACTGTGTTTCAATTAAAATTCATTGCACTGTCTCCCCTACTCTAACTCATTCTTTTCCAAGATCTCAGTATTGTAGAACTCCTTACCTCTCTCAAAACTCAGGTTTTTAGAACCCAAGTTTGGCATTACCTAGTCACCATGTTCTGATGTATTCTATTTAACCTAGGTGGTGCCTTGTAGCATGGGACTCAATCCTTCACCTCGGTTTCCCATTAAGAAAAAAAAAGCACATCATACAGATCCAAACTTCCTTAATTAGCTTTGTTATTTGCAAAAGGACTCTAAGCAAACACAGAAGAGGAAAGCTGTAGCAACAATTTTTTATTTTGCTCAGGTTTAGCTAAGTAGAAAGTATTTAAAATTTCAGGCTAAATGGTAAGCAAATACACTTTTATTGTCTGGAACTCCACTGTTTCCATTTACTAAATTTCACATTGGTCATACAAAATACGTATATAATTGCATTTATAATGCCTACATATGGTAAGTTATTCAGTTAGCCAGATAGATGTACATGTAAAGAACTGAATGCACGTAGCTATTTTATAATTTACATTTTCAGTTTGGAAATGCTAACACAGGTACCTGACACACCAGGCTGTCTTATGGAAGGGGCTAGTTACTATGGTAACCCTCTGATTACATCCCTTGTTTGTGTCCAAGGGGAAATAAAAACAAAATAATGCAGTCTAAGAGCTGCCTATGGTGTGTAGCAGAAGGAAGCAGAAAGCAAAAATCTAAACGGACTGTGAGATAAAATGGAAGCAACTGAACATTTGTGTTGTTCTTTGTGGGTCATGCTACAAAGTTTAGTGTCAGATTGTGAACATAAGCTGAAAACCACAGAACAATAGTGGATAATGTACAAGGGAAGTGATCAATTGAAACTTAGGCAAATGTCAAGGCAGACACGCATAATAGGGTGATTTTTTTGCCATATCACAGGGTCAATCGGGCCAGACTGGTGCATGTTTACACCCATTGGAATAGAGGACACCTGACCAGGACAACTACTGTGATTTAAAAGGCCAGCAGTCGCAGTTTACAAAGGACATTTTTGGAGTAAGAAAGGTTAATGCAGAGAACTATAACTTACTGATGCCTCTACAGAGCTGCTGCTGTAAGATGTGTTGTAGAGGAGAATGACCCTGCTTGGCATCTAAGAGAACAAAGGTAAAATGTTGATGGAGGAGATGACGGTGCAGATCATTGTGGCCTCAATCACCCAAAGGATGGGTTGCAAGTAAGGAAAAGTTTCAGGGACCTCACTTGATTAGTTAAGGTAAGAGTGCCCATCTTAATTTTATTCTGAATAGTTGGGAAAAGTCCACAACGTTTTCTTTTCACCTCACAATATCTTATAGCAGTTTCAGTGTGTATCATGCATGCCTATTCTACAGCAGTGTATAATTTGCAGCAGCAATTTATACCTGTAACGTTTCCCACACTCACATTCCTAACAAGCCCCACTACTGAATGATAGACAATGTCAGCAAAACAAAGGACAGAACTAGATAGCCACCACACCAGTAGAGGTGACAGAGGTGGTTTCATGAATATCTCATGAAACCATTTCAATGTAATGATGTTCTCCCAAGGTCATCTTCCACCAATGTTGCATTCCCTTCCCTTGGAAGTACATATTATATATGGTGACCCTTCAATTGGGTTCTCCATCAGATTTCCTGTTTCACTCACCACCCATTCTGGGTAGCAGCCACCAGAAATAACAATCGACAAATACTCCCCAATATCATATTGTTCATATTGCAGGAAAATTAAAAGGAAATAAAAGCTGAAGAACATGGAATGGGAGTGTTGGCTGAACATCTCACTTCACTAAATTTAAATGGAATTTGCCTGATGCTAAAGACTAATGCCATTAATTTTCATGGAGGATTTTTCCAGTTGTCTGCTAGGACTTCCTCAGATGTCACGGGGGTATTCATCCACTTCAAGGCTCAGGCACACTGGGCAGCATCTGTGGTAAGAGGAATGTAGGGCTAACATTTCAGGTTGATGACCCTTCGTCAGAACACCGGAAGTGGAGGAAGAAACAGATTTCAGTTTATGAAGGATATGTTTCACTTCGTAAAGAAAATGTTAAAAAAATAACCATAACAGAAGTAATTCCTGAAATATAACACTAGTTCAGCGAGAGGAAGTTAGGAAAGTTATAGGAAATTATACCTCACACTATCAACTAGACCACATAGAGGAAAAACACACTCACCAATGTCAATGATGAGGTGTGTAAACTTGCTTGGAATTACTTTATGAAAATTGTTTATTCAGTCTCTTGTTGAAAGACAGATCAATGCTATCTACAAAGCCAAGCATTTAATTAAGCACACTGTTTTATAGATATGTATCCCATGGTGCAAAGCATACATTTACAGAGATTTATCTCTTCATGATGCCCCTGGTGGAAAGTGCTCAGCATGTCTCAATTGGCAATGGTCGAATTTGCATCTCCCAGCTTAGTCATTACAGCTCTAAGCCTTTCTCCCGGCTGTGTGAGCTCAGCCTCTGTCTTAGAAATGAGAAGCTACAGGTGTAGTATTAATTGTGTGAAAACTGGAAATGTATACATGTCGAGCTTTATAAGTGGATTGTGTTATCTATATATATCTGGAATGTGCACTGTTCCATAAAGCCATGAATTTCTGCAGATGCATTCAGTTTCATACATGTAAGCTCTTCCATACATGTACACAATTGTGTACGTGCATGCTATTTGTTGCAGGTCTCGTGTGACCCACAAAACAGTTTCAAGTACAGAGGTTTGGAGTTTATCCTTAATTAATAGCCCAATCATATCAATTTTAACTACCCGGCCCCATTTAAATGCCATGTCGCATCGACAATGGATGCAAAGAGGCACTCAGCCACTGCCAACAGTGAAGATCGGGTAGCCCTTGGAAACCCATCAGCTACTACATAAGCGGTAGGGAGGGATTCTTGTAGGAGGGAAGCTGAGGAAATTCCAAGACAGTGAAGGGTCACAAAGGAAAGTTTTAGACTTACTTGAAGGGCTCTTCTGTTTTCGAACCAGTTGCAAACCTGCTTCTGCCTCATTGACAAGCTACAGCAGCCTCTGCTCTGACCCTCTATGGAACAGTACACATCTTAGACCTTTATATGAATAAAGAACACGTTCCACTTACAAAGCTCTACACAAATACACTTCCACTTTCTATACAATTAAAAATCCACTTGCAGCTTTTCATGAGGAGTGTAACCTTATTAATAATTATTTCATCACAATTGCTTATTCAGCTTTAATTGTAAAACTGATTTACAAAACCAAGCATCTAATCAAATATATTGCTTTATAGATTCAAATCCTGTGGAGTTATTCCTACATTTATATAGATTTATCTCTCTTTTATGCTCTTTGACTGCATTGGAGTCCTATTGATGTAAAAGGACCCTGACTTGTATAAATTTATGAGGCTCTCTCCTGCTTTTGGTGGTCACCGACAAAATCCTGCAGGTTAATATTGGAAATGTTTGGAATTAGTGTAAATAACCTGCTTGTTTTTAACTGCCTACCTGTCCAATTGTTAATTTGTTTACCTAACCTAATTTTGCACAGCTGCCTTCATTAAAATAGTGTTGATGAGCTGGGAGAGAACTAATATGGGTAGAATAGCATACGTAAGCAAACATAGGAACTTTGGGCTGAATTTTCAATTGCAGGAGGGGCGAGCAAGGGTGCAGGCGCGCATTGGAAATTGCATCACTGGATCCCGACGCCTCCAGAACGCGATGCAATTTTCAAAGGGAGGGTGGTGAGGGGAGCCAGGCACCCACTCACCTCCAATTAACTGCCCATTAAGCTCCTCGAGCAGCTTATTAATAGGCTGGGCAGGTGCAGGAGGTGATCTTCAAAGCGGGAATCACCAAACCTGAACAATCTGGTGCACATTAGTGCACAGCTGTCGGTTCGGTGACGGAAGCTGCAAAGCTTTTTGATGGAATGGAAAAATTTTGGCCACAAAACATTTTGCTGCAAGATCAGGTGTTTGGCATCTGCCTGGCCGATTCTCTGTGTGCTGATGCTTCTGAGCCTCTGAATTCCTGCCTCCTCTCTATGCAAGGCAGCGCCAGGAACCATTATGGCTGCCGTCTGCCTTTGAGACTCCTGCCCCAACTGGCATCTCCTGCCTCCTCGCAGAGTTCAACACCACTAATTGGGCGCTGAGCTCACCTCCAGCCCAATTAGGTCATTAGCATTTGAAGACTGCGTCATGGGAGCGAAACAGTCGCAGCATAGGGTTGGAACCGAGAATTATCTGGCCACCGGGTTCCCGACACTGATTTGAAAATCCAGCCCATAGGAACTGGAGTAGCCTATATAGCTCCTTACACCAGTTCATGGCTGATCTGTGTCTAACTCCATATACCCGCTTTTGTCCCATATCTCTTAATACCGTTAGCTAACAAAAATCTATGAATTTCAGTTTCAAAACTAACAAGTAATCGAGCAAGAATTTCCTTTTGCAGAAGTTCTACCATTCTTTGTGTGTAGAATTGTTTCCTTATTCCATTCTGGTTCTAATTATTAGACTATGACCCTAGTCATTTGGCCTCTGGGCGGGAAGACCGTCTTCAGCCTATCCCACCCCCAACAAAATTGCGTTGCAATGGGGAGGTGACAGGCCCTCTGCCCCCGCTTCCCATAGTTATTCCATAGGTCCCCACGCCTCCAAACCCCTCTCAGGGGGACCCCATAATATTCAGCCCATTGTTCTAGCTCTTCACCATTTAGAAAGTACCCTGTTTTTTTTTAAGCCCAAATTGATTGACCTCATAACTGCCTACATTGAAATCCATTTGCCACAGTTTTGCCTATTCACTTAATCAATCAATATCTCGATGTAATTTTACACTTCCATCTGCAATGCTTACAATACCATCTATATTTGTCTCACTGACAAATTTGGATATGTAGCATATCTGCCATTTCCTTATTTTCATTGACAATATCACCATCAGCCTCAAGAAAACGAACATCATGGGACAGGACGTCAGAAATGCCCTATCCATCAGGATCGGCAACCAAACTCTGGAAGTGGTTCAAGAGTTCACCTACCTAGGCTCAACTATCACCAGTAATCTGTCTCTCGATGTAGAATTAAACAAGCGCATGGGAAGGCTTCCTCTGCTATGTCCAGGCTGGCCAAGAGAGTGTGGGAAAATGGTGCACTGACACAGAACACAAAAGTCCAAATGTATCAAGCCTGTGTCCTCAGTACCTTGCTCTAAGGCAGCGAGGCCTGGACAACATACGTCAGCCAATAGCGACATCTCAATTCATTCCATCTTCGCTGCCTCCGGAAAATCCTTGGCATCAGGTGGCACGACCATATCTCCAACACGGAAGTCCTCGAGGTGGCCAACATCCCCAGCATATACACCCTACTAAGCCAGCGGCGCTTGAGATGGCTTGGCCATGTGAGCCGCATGGAAGATGGCAGGATCCCAAGGACACATTGTACAGCGAGCTCGTCACTGGTACCAGACCCATCGGCTGTCCATGTCTCCGCTTTAAAGACGTCTGCAAACGCGACATGAAGTCCTGTGACATTGATCCCAAGTCGTGGGAGACAGTTGCCAGCGATCACCATAGCTGGCAGGCAGCCATAAAGGCGAGGTTAAAGTGTGGCGTGTCGAAGAGACTTAGCAGTTGGCAGGAAAAAAGACAGAAGCGCAAGGAGAGAGCCAACTGTGTAACAGACCCCACAACCAATTTTATCTGCAGCACCTGTGGAAGAGTCTGTCACTCTAGAATTGACCTTTATAGCCACTCCAGGCGCTGCTTCACAAACCACTGACCACCTCCAGGCGCTTACCCATTGTCTCTCGAGACAAGAAGGCCAAAGAAGATCACCATTATCAGTTGTCAAGGGGCCCATAATGCTCCTGACCATGCTCTTTTGCCTAATATAATTGCAAAAATTTTTGTTAATTTTGATATCCCTTACAAGTCTCTCTTCATATTCCTTTTTTGTAGCTCTAACTGTTTCATCACCCTTTGCTGTTTTTTGAATCTTTCCCAGTTGACAAGATCTGTGCAATGTTTTTGCTGTTTTATATTGTCTCTTACCTCTCTAGCTGTCCGTGGCTGTCTTTTTGGCAAGTAGAGCTCTTTTCCCTTAGGTGTATAAACTGGTTCCATTTGAACATCTCCCACTAATCTTCTGTCATTTTACCCATTATGAGATTTGCCCAATTTACAGTGGGAGGTGTGTTTGTGTGTGTGATGCCTCACACGGTTACAACTTGCGAGATGTATCTGAGGAAAGAATACTCCCTCTGAAGGATGCAATATTGTCATTTGTGTGACTGTCAGTGTATAGTTAGATGGTGGAAGAGTGTGTTTCGGGTTATGATGCTGGTGATGGTGAAGCAATTATTGAGAAGTGTGTTTCTGAGAGGAAGGCGGGCTCGCCAACGACTTTTTGGCTGGTGGGCGGAGCCTCCTGCCCGACTTTAAATTTTGGCCGGGATCTTGCCTTGACTACTCATGTTAAATCATTAAATTCTTTGTGGCACTGGAGCCATGTTCTGGGAGCAGAGTTCCTGACTGTGACCTCCTTGCGATTTCCTCCCATTTCTGCCACATTAGCTGTCTCGCTGGCCTCCTCACCACCCCCCCACCCTCCTGCGGGTACCGGACATCCCTCCTGCACCAGGACCTCCAGTGCCACCTCTGAGAACCTGTAAACCCTTTCCCTCAGTCCCTGAGCTATCCTGGTACATTCCACTGTGGCTGCATATACTGCTCCACCAGAATTACTCCTAATCAGCTCTTCAGCGCAAAACGTGCAGGTCTCTGTTTTAGCATCTCCAAGCAAGTTTAAATCATGGTGATCAGCAATTAGCCCCTAAATTGCATACTAAAACAATACTCTTAAACAGGCATGTATTATTAGCACAGCACCCACTTAGTGCCTGTTTTCACCCTTTCCCCAAAGCAACCCCCTTAGTTTATCCATTTAATTTTGGAAATCTTCAATTCATCTAACCACAACAGCTTTTTGGAGAGAGAATTCCAGATTTCCACTACTTTTTGTGTGAAAAATTGCTTCTGATATCACCACTGAATGGCCTAGCTCTACTTTTAAAGTTATGCCCCCTTGTTCTGATATATCTCATCAGAGGAAATAGTTTCTCTATATGTACCCTAATATATCCTTTAATCATCTTAAACACTTCAATTAGATCGCCCTTAATCTTCTATACTCAAGGGAATACAAGCCTAGTCCATGCTACTTGTCCTCATAATTTAACCCACAAAGCCCCAAGACTGTTCAGGTGAATCTGCACTGCACCCTCTCCAAAGCCAATATATCCTTCCTGATGTACAGAGCTCAGAATCGTGCACAGTACTCCAGCTGCGGTCTAACCAGAGCGCTATACAACAGTAGTATTACTTCCACCCCTTAGTATTCTGAAAGCAGCTATTTTCAACATCAAGACAACATTTGACTGAGTATCATACCCAAAATCCCTAGTGAAACTGAGGTCAATGGAATCAACTCAAAAACTCTCCAGTGGCTGGAATCATATCTGATACAAAGGAAGATAGCTGTGGTTGTCGAAGGCCAGTCATCGCAGCCCCAGAACATCACTACAGGAGAGCCAGTAACAAAAAGACATAGATTTAAAATAATTCACTAAAAAGCCAGGGGGAGATGAGGAGAATTTTTTTTTACTCAGCAAATTGTTACAATCTGGAATGCATTACCTCAATGTGTAATGGAAGGATATTCAGTCATTATCTTCAAAAGAGAATTGAATCTCTATTTCCAAAGAAAAAATTACAGGGCTATGAGAATAGACCAGGAGAGTGGGACTAATTAGTAACTCTTTCACAGAGAGCTGGCACACCGCACAATGAGTTTGAATGGCCTCCTTCTGCGCCATATTATTCTATGAACGTAATTTTACCAAGTCACACTCCTGCCAGGAGCATGTGTGAAGAAAACATTGTTGCATTTGCCATTATCTTTCATTCATTGAAATTAATGGGCAAAATTTTGTGAGGAATGCACCTGCAATTTCCCAAAACATGCTCCCACCAGGCAAGGTTCCATGCCAGAGCATACATTAGTAAAATTATTCTTTACAATTGCATGAAGCACTTTGAAAATCTAAAGCAGGTTATCCAGATTAATACTGAGAAACCACTCTATTTACCTCTTAGGGCAGGGCAGGGTGGAGGGGGAAGACCTGAGGCCATTGTTCTTTTTCAACCTCCCCACCCAAAAATAACCCAGTTTCCACCCATCACCCCAACTCTATCACATTCCTGAGTTCCCTTTATTTCATCAGACTCTTTCAGTCCTTCTGGAATCTAAGATCCCTCTTCCCAATCATTCCATTTTCTTGGTCCCAGGCTTCAGCACTGCCTCCTAATCCTGCAATCACCCAATCTTTCTTCATTAGTCCCCGAAGCAAGCAATCTGTCCAGTGCTCTAAAACAGCATGGTCTATTTCCCCACAGAGAACATCGCACCATTGCTCACAAACTCTGCAACCACCTTCCCTCTGTTTTTACCCACTGGGATCCCTCGCCTTGTCGCCCCACATTAAGGAACCTCCTGCTTCAATGCTCCCACATTCTTGAGATGATTTTAACTACACAGCCATTCCTTTCTCAGATGTGGTGGGTTAAAATTGTCCCATAATAATAACCAAAAAGAAAGAAAAGAAAGACTTGCATTTATATAGTGATTTTCACGACCACAGGGTGTCTCAAAGCGCTTTACAGCCAATGACGTACTTTTGAAGTGCAGTCACTGTTATAATGTAGGAAACGAGGCAGACAATTTGCGCACAGCAACTCCTGCAAGCAGCAATGTGATAATGACCAGATTACGTGTGCTTTTGTGATGTTGATTGAGGGATAAATATTGGCCAAGACACTGGGGATAACTCCCCTGCTCTTCTTCAAAATAGTGCCATGGGATCTTTTACATCCACCCAAGGGGGCAGATGGAGCCTCAGTTTAATATCTTATCCAAAAGAGTGTCAGCGTAGCTTTTAGTGCTCGAGCCCTGGAATAGGACCGTGTGACTCAGAGGCAAGATTGCTACCAGGGCTGGCACTTATCGACAAAGCCATTGATCACAAAAATGTGGGTATAATCACCTAATTGAACTTAAAATTGCCACAAACACTCTCATAAAAAATGTAATTTTGCTTATTCAATAGTTATAAATTAGCATCCCTTATAATATACAGAATGTAACATAACATTAAACAATGCCTCCTCCAACTCACTATGAACAATGTCCAATACATTATTTATAGATTGAAATCCACAGTTAGTATTAAATATAATGAATGGATCATTATAGGAATTAGAAATGCTGATAGGCCAAGTACAACATAAATAAGTATTATCTCTCAGTCGTTCTGTTGAAAATGTTGAATCGTAGTAGGATATGAGTTGTGATTGTATCATAAAATGTTATGACCAAGATTGGAGAAATCATTCTCTAGTTTCACTTGCCCATGGGTCCCAACATATATTTAAATGTTTTACGCAGTTACCGATAAGGCCAATTATATACTTTATCTATTTTAGTTTCAGAATAAAAAGCTGCCAACCAGGCTTCTTTAAGAAACAACAAAATTATTGATTTATTATGAAACAAGGCTTATTCAATAAAGATGCAAAACTTTACTACACAGTTTGAAATATGAAAGTATAAACATATACCCTTCTAAAGTAACCTAACACACTGGCTAAAGAGAGAAAAAAAGAAAAATTAGAAAAACTGGCTCTGCAGAGATCAACTTTAAGAAAAATACTTTGGCCAAGTTATTGTCAATTCTTAAAGGAAAACGATAAGACATGGAATGTTCTAGATGGCCATATGGTCTGGCGTCCAGGTACACAGAGAATTTTGTCACTGGGATCTTTCTAGAGCAGTTCTTTTCAGGCGATGTCGAGGATTAGTCTAGCACCTGTTTCTGGAGAATCACTGCATCAGGGGTTTCAGCTATCACACTGGGTTCTGAGGGTTTCTCAAACAGGTGGAGCAAAATGAGCTGGTTGCTTCTCTCAGCAGGCTGCTATCCCAACTCAATTTTAAACAATATCCAAAATGAAACCAAAACTCCTGAGCCATAAACCCAGACAGTGACTTCTCTGTAAACAACTCCAATAGCCAGCAAGGCTCCTTACGGTGATTTAACGTCATTGTCTCTTCCCGCAAGTGTTTGTTCTTAAACAAAGTTTCAAGTGTCCTTCCAGTGATCTTTTTAAAAAAAACAAGGCCAGCATCTCCTCAGGTACATTCCACAGTCTTTTAAACGCAAGCCCTCAAAAATATTAACAATGGAAACACCTTGATAACACAAATAAGAAAGAAACAAGCACAACAATTTTTGCTTTAGTTCACTAAAGCCAATATCAAAATTACTCCTTTTATTCTATGGTCACCGACTCACAGCAGTTCATTATACAGTCCATGGCATTGAAATAGTGTAGTGTTTCAGATGCCATACTGAATACAGTTGGTTTTGGTAGTCCAGAATAGGTCTAGGAAGAATGGTGCTTTTCGAATTATCTTACAATAATCAGTTTGTATTGGAATTTAACTTACTAACCCTCAATAAGGTTACCCTCAAGTTACTAAATGGGTGAAATAATTATTTCTTGCCAAATCACCAAGGAAGGAAGAAGTTCACGGGATGTATTTTATCAGCCCGTCACGGAACCGGTGAGGGTGGCATCGCTGACTGTGATCATGCGGCAGTCAGTCCATTTGAACGCAGGAAGCGCAGAATCCGTCCCAATGGAGGACAGGGTAGGTGAGAAGATGCCAATGGCCCCATCAGCTAAGATGAATGCTGGTGCTGGCACCATATTTAAAGTGCTCCCAGCTTCACTTGTTGAGTTTGATGCTGGTTTGCCTTTGTGCTGCTGTGCTGTTGTGCTGCTGATTGTAGAACCCATGCTGCTGTGTTGCTGACCCCCTGTCTGGAGTCCCTCTTCTGCTGTGTTGCTGACCCCCTGCCTGGAGTCCCTCTGCTGCTGTGCTGCTGACTCCCTGCCTGGAGTCCCTCTGCTGCTGTGCTGCTGACCCCCTGCCTGGAGTCCCTCTTCTGCTGTGTTGCTAACCCCCTGCCTGGAGTCCCTCTGCTGCTGTGCTGCTGACTCCCTGCCTGGAGTCCCTCTGCTGCTGTGCTGCTGACTCCCTGCCTGGAGTCCCTCTGCTGCTGTGCTGCTGACCCCCTGCCTGGAGTCCCTCTGCTGCTGTGCTGCTGACCCCCTGCCTGGAGTCCCTCTGCTGCTGTGCTGCTGACCCCCTGCCTGGAGTCCCTCTTCTGCTGTGTTGCTGACCCCCTGTCTGGAGTCCCTCTTCTGCTGTGTTGCTGACCCCCTGTCTGGAGTCCCTCCTGCTGTGCTGCTGACCCCCTGCCTAGAATCCTTGTGCTGCTGTGTTGCTGACCCCCTGCCTGGAGTCCCTCTGCTGCTGTGTTGCTGACCCCCTGCCTGGAGTCCCCGTGCTGCTGTGTTGCTGACCCCCTGCCTGGAGTCCCCGTGCTGCTGTGTTGCTGACCCCCTGCCTGGAGACCCCGTGCTGCTGTGTTGCTGACCCCCTGCCTAAAGTCCCTGTGCTGCTGTGTTGCTGACCCCCTGCCTGGAGTCCCCGTGCTACTGTGTTGCTGACCCCCTGCCTGGAGTCCCCCTGCTGCTGTGCTGCTGACCCCCTGCCTGGAGTCCCTCTGGTGCTGTGCTGCTGACCCCCTGCCTGGAGTCCCTGTGCTGCTGTGCTGCTGACCCCCTGCCTGGAGTCCCTGTGCTGCTGTGTTGCTGACCCCCTGCCTGGAGTCCCTGTGCTGCTGTGTTGCTGACCCCCTGCCTGGAGTCCCCCTGCTGCTGTGCTGCTGACCCCCTGCCTGGAGTCCCTCTGCTGCTGTGCTGCTGACCCCACTGGCTTGAGTCCCTGTGCTGCTGTGTTGCTGACCCCCTGCCTGGAGTCCCCGTGCTGCTGTGTTGCTGACCCCCTGCCTGGAGTCCCCCTGCTGCTGTGCTGCTGACCCCCTGCCTGGAGTCCCTGTGCTGCTGTGCTGCTGACCCCACTGGCTTGAGTCCCTATGCTGCTATCCAAAGCCTCATAAGGACTGGAGCTGACCAGGAGCCAAGAGGAACCATGTCAGGTGGAAGACACTGGGTGGCCCTGTGGTTTAGCAATGCCTTCCTGTGGATTCTCCTCCAAGCTGTAAGGAAAAGGGTTGCAAAAGACATCAGCAGCCGTGGGGTCACTCTCCAAAACTGGGTCCTTGCTGCAAGAGGGTCAACAGCCTCCTTTGCTCCGCCAAGATGAGTCCTCCATACCCATCTCATCTTAGGGGCTTCCATGTGGTCACGTGGGAGGGAGTTTGGCATGGGCAGGGAGTGGCTGCAAAGCAGGTAGCAAGGGGCTGAGGCAACAGCAGATCATGTCAGATGCATGGCTGCATCTCCAAGTCAGCCAGCCTTCTGTCCTGGCTTGCCAACCGAATATCTCTCCAGTGCGGACATGAGAAGGAGGCAATCGGGAACTCCCATCAGGGCCCAAAAGGGCTGCCACTAGAACAAGTGCCCTGCTGGTCTTTGTGGGAAAATTAACCATGTCCCTCTTTCTACTTGCAGGAGAAGATTGCCCACAACACTAGGGAAAGGGCGAAGACCGAAGGTGGGATCCCAGCCATCCAAGAATTGACCCCAGCAGAGGAGGAGGTTCTGGAAGTAGTGGGCACCCAAGGCAGCCATTCCATAGCAGATGGAGAGACTGGAGTGTCCATCCAAGAGAGTGAGGAGTCACTGTGTTCATGTGCCCACCACTGCCCTTCTAGAGAAGCACATCTTGCATGGTTGGCATGGCAGATGCATGCAGCAGAACTCCTAAATGTTTATAAAAGCAAAATACTGCGGATGCTGGAAATCTGAAACAAAAACAAGAAATGCTGGAATCACTCAGCAGGTCTGGCAGCATCTGTGGAAAGAGAAGCAGAGTTAACGTTTCGGGTCAGTGACCCTTCTTCGGAACTAACTCGTTCCTAACTAACTAATTCCGAAGAAGGGTCACTGACCCGAAACGTTAACTCTGCTTCTCTTTCCACAGATGCTGCCAGACCTGCTGAGTGATTCCAGCATTTCTTGTTTTTGTCCTAAATGATTATGTTTTCTCATATTGGTCATGGCGCCTTGGAGGGAGGATGGTCTGCTGGCATTGTTGACTAGCTATCCATTCTGTTTACTGTCCCCTGACTCTGCATGCTCTGAACTTATTCATTAGAGTATTATGTGGCACTTTATCAAAGGCATCTTGAAAATCTGAGTAAATTACATATACTGCATTAACCTTGTCTATTCTCTCTGTTACCTCTTTGGAGGATTCAATGTGGTTGGTCAAGCAAAAGTTTCCTTTTTGAAATCCATGCTGCCTATTCATTATACTTTTGGTTTCTAGGTGTTTTTCTATTTTCTCCTTGAGTGAGAATTCCATTATATTTCTTACTACCAGCATTAATCTGACTGGCCTGGATACACTCTATCTCCCTTCTCAAATATAGGCATTTTAGCTATGCACCAGTCCTCTGGCACTACTTCTGCTTCTCTGGAAAGAGAGATTGAAATGCATTCAGCTACCTTTGCACACAGAGCCTCAATGACCTCCCTTACGCAACAGTGAATGGTGAACTGGGAGATGTTGCAAATGTCACCTGTTTTGGCCTGGAGGATACCGCTTAATGGTCAGTCACCACTACAGCCACTAGCAATGCTGTCCTCACCCTGCTTTAAGGCTGCAATTCTGTCTGCAACTGGCAGCAGATTATCTTGAACACCTTATACAGTCATAGAGTTATACAGCACAGAAACAGGCCCTTCGGCCCATCGTGTCTGTGCCAGCCATCAAGCACCCATTTATTCTCATCCCATTTTCCAGCACTTGACCCATAGCCTTGAGCAGAGATGTCTGATGCACTGTTTGTCACTGAAGCTGAGATAGGAAAATTGCCCCCTGAAAATCTTGGGCAGATATAGTCTTCTGTTGAGAGTGCTTCTCCCTTTCCTCCTCCTCCCTCTTCCACCAGCTTGTCATGCTCTGTGTCGCCTCTGTTTATTTTCTCTGTCATGCTGTGGGTCAAGGGAGATGCAAGCTCTGCACCCATGTCTGGGAGCAAGTGGTCTGAGCAGAACCCTTGAAGTCAGAACCAAGGACTTTAATGCATGCCACAACACTCCCTGTAGACTTCAGCAACTTTAATCAGCAATACAAACCACGAAATACTTCTACACACTTAGCAAGAGCCAGTAGAAATCAATCAGCAACTAACCGGAAAGTAGTGAATATTACCTTTAAATAACAGTGGTGGGGGTTCCAGCTGCTGCTGAACACATATTCAGCTGTGCGAGTTTAAGATATTGTGTTATACGGAGCATTCAGGTCTAAAATGTTACACATTGACTGACGTCATGACCTGCAACTCTGCGTATTTCCAGTGCACTCTCCCCGTTCCACACTAATGCCCTTACCAAGCTGGTGTCCAGTGCAGTCAGCACCAGAAGTGTGCATACACACCATGGATATCATTTTGTACCCGAAATGGCACCCTTAGTGCCAGAAATATGGGCGCTATGCAACCGATCATTATGGTCCATGTATCTTTTGTTGTGTTATTTCACACCAGAACACAAATAAAAATGAAACAATTTAGGTTTTCATTCATTTTACTTTATTTTATATGTTATTGCAGTTTGAAATAGATATTTAAAACTGAACTATCCATTTAATTTTTAAAGCTGAATAGGCAATGTAAATTCTTCCGAAGACTCAATAAATAAATCAATTTACTGGTTCAAACTGGCTAAATTACACAGATTCATTAATTTAGCTGTGGCTAATAATTCCATACTGGTAATTCTTCTTTGCAATGAGCCGAAATAGAAAAACAAAAAATGGTTGGCATGGCAATCTTTCTGCAATTCAATGTAAGTGCTAGAGATTTCTACTATCATAGATGCCAGTGTTCACTCTACTTGACATTAAGGGCTGAATATTAGGAGCACCTCAAATCGCGGCAGTGCGCTCCGATCTTGGCGGTATTCAGGCGCGGATGCACCGTCGCTGAGCCCCTACGATTTTACGCACAGGGGCTCATTTAAATGAAGGGGTGGAGTGGCTACCCCCGATGACATAAAGAGGGCAACCGCTCCATCCCCGGCAACAACATCCGGCACCAATGCGCAGGCGCCGGCACAATTTTTAAAGGGCTTCAAGTCCTTCGTCTGAATTTACGTTTTTAAAGACACATTTGTTTGACATTAATTTTTTTAAAACTCAATAAAAGCTGAAAGCCCTCTACCACAACCACCATCCCCCTCCCCCACACATCACCCCCCCCCCCCCCCACCCCCTCTGCCCCCCAGTGACCACATATTTTATTTTTGGGCCTCTCCCATCTAAATAAGAATTCATTCCGATGCCAAACTTTCCCACCAAACATAGTCACCTTTGCCCTTCAATCCCTTCCCACCATCCCCTCATCCAATGGAAACATTTTTCTCCACTTCCCCCACACCGTCCTAAATATTTCAATCCTTCCCCCTCCCCACCAGCGTCTGATCTTAAATCACCAAACGGGGATTGGAAGGCACAGGACTTCTGGCCACCAGCTGGAATATCGGCGTGGGACGGCCGCCCGGTCCAAGTAAGTTAATTATCATGTAATTGCATAGGTTTTATTAGGCAAATGATGGCCCCACCACTTGGCAGCGGGAGGGCGTGGGCCACACCAAGACCTTGCCGTCGGCAGTAAAATGCAGCAGGGCCTTCTCGGGGTCGTGGCGGGCCTCTCCCGGAAGAATTTTCCAGGCCCTCCCCCAACCATGACGCCTGACGCCAGAGGATTCTTAAAATTCAAACCTAAGAGTGTACAGCACACAGTAAAAGCTATGGGCTCCTACAGACATTTTGGGATGAATTTTACTGGGCCCCCGACATCAGGGATTGTGGCAGGGGGTCGGAAAATACCTCCGGAAGAGGCTCACCACGGGCTTCAATGCTGGGAAGGCCACGCTCCATATTACATTCTCCATTCGGAGATCTGAGGCAGAACACTGCTTGGGAGGGTGTGCAGGTAAGCTTTCAGGGTGGGGGAGAGTGGGGAAAACCAATGCAATTGGTGGAGGGGATGGTGGAAGGGGTTGAAGGTTAAAGGTTCTAAACTTTGTGGGGGGAAGGTCAGAATTGCGAGTATTTTTTAGGAGGGACAGGGCAATTAATAAATTGACTAGTCATTGCAGGGGTGGTGGGAGAGGGGATTGAAACTTTAAATACATTTTTCCTTTTAATCTTTCAGGTCCTGTTACTTTAAACTTTCACATTTAAATGAAGGGCTGGAAGCCCTTTAGAAATGGTGCCAGCCGCTGAGCAGTGGCATCGGATGCATTACTGGGGACAGAGTGCCCGCCCCCTCTACGTCATCGGGGGCAGCGGTCCGCCCTGGACATGTATTTGAGCTGCCGTGCTAAGTATCGCAGCAGCTCCGCAGGACAAATGCAGAGCGTGTGCCCCGCCATCTTTGAAACTCGCCACTGTGGAAACATTCCAGCCTTTATTTGTAATACCAAAGACCAGTGCACCATAACTAACAACTCCCATAGCCAAGCTGTTCTAACATAGCTATGACACTGGAATCTACCTGATAATAAGGATGATGGCCCAGGTTTGTCCTTTCCATAAAATATCAGATAAATATAACCCAGTCAATTTCTGCTCTAGGAGCCTTCTCCCAATCATCAGGTAAGTGATGGAAGGAATCATCAATAGTGGCCTCAAGCAACAACTACTCACAATAATCTGCCCACCAACATTCAGTTTAGGTTCTGCCAGAACCATTCAGTTCCATGGCCCATCACAGCTTTGTTCCAGACAGGGGCACAAGAGAGATCTGAGCAGCTACCCTCAACATCAAGGCAACATTCAATTGAAGCACCCTGGAAAAACTGAGATCAATGGGAGGAGAGATTATAAAGAAGGCGCTGCCGAGCCTGGTTACATCTGATACAAAGGAAGATGGTCACAGTTATTAAGATATCGCTACAGGAATTCTCAGGACAGTGTCCTCACATAACCACCTTCAGCAGCTTCATCATGATCTTCCCCCTTTTATAAGGTCAGGAACAGGTCTTTTCATTGTTATAGACGTGCTTCCATTTTTAAATATTTTTTGAGGACTCATATTTTAGAATTGTTAAGGTGGATTCATTGGAGGACTGAAGTGATTCCATGGATGCTGGGCTTTTTTTTTCAAGGGTCAGTGTAAGGACTCTGTTTAAAAACAACATTTACTGGATGTCACAAGTCTCAGCTAAGTTAACAACAGGTGCCTTTTGACTGTGGGAGTTGTTTACAAAAGAAGTGACATGTCAAGATTTATGGTGCTCAAGAGTGGGTTTCATTTTTGAATACTGTTTTGAGTCAGTTGGGTTTGTAGCCTGCTGAAAAAAACATCCAGCTCATCTTTTATTTATTTAGAGATACAGCACTGAAACAGGCCCTTCGGCCCACCAAGTCTGTGGCGACCAACAACCACCCATTTATCCACCCATCCTACATTAACCCCATATTCCCACCATTCTCCTACCACCTACCTACACTAGGGGCAATTTACAATGACCAATTTACCTATCAACCTGCAAGTCTTTGGCTGTGGGAGGAAACCAGAGCACGCGGTGGAAACCCACGCAGACACAGGGAGAACTTGCAAACTCTGAACAGGGCTGTACCCAGAACTGAACCCAGGTCGCTGGAGCTGTGAGGCTGTGGTGCTAACCACTGCGCCTCTGTGCCTCTCTGAGAAACCCTGCAGAAAAATCCAGTGTGTGATACCTGTAACGCTTCTCCTGAGAAGCTTTTGGAAGTCTTCCTCTTGACATCTCCTGGCTGAAGTGCTTCTGAAAAGATCCCAGTGACCCTTCTACATGTACTCAGATGCCAGACTGTATGCCATCTGGAACATAACATATCTTATCCTTTTTCTTCAAGAATTAACAAGTACTTTGGCCAAAGCATCTTTATTTTTCCTTTAACCAATGTGTGTATGTGTGTGTGTGTGTGTTGGGTATTTAGAAGGGAACGTATATATTTACTGTCATATTTCAAACTATGTTAAAGCTTTGCATCTCTATTGACTAAGTCTTGTTTTATAATAAATTAATATCTTTGTTTATTAAGAAAACCTGGTTGGTGGATCTTATTCTGAAACGATAATAGATAGAGTATATAATTGCCTGTATCTGTAACTGGCTAAACATTTAAATATATGTTGTGACCTGTGCACAAGCAGAACTAGAGAAAGACAGTGTACTCCTCCTGCCTTGGTCGTAACATCATTGAACATTCCAGTATTCACAACTCCTCCGATGTCAGCTGACAATATGGCTATAGATAAGACAAAAGCAGTCCACACAGAGGATGATGTTTTTGCAATTATGACCTAATTGCTGTTGTGCAATGAAAAAATACAAAGGATATCTAGTGAAGGTAATTTTGCAATTCTGCACTTTCAGCAAGGAGCCTTATTTACTAGAAGCACATATCAGAAATTGAGGAGCACGCTGCGCAAGATTTTCTGACTATTTACTTTTAAAATGCCCTTTCTGCATTCCACATATACCTGAAATAAATGTCACCAATTCATTTAATTATCTTTTAATTTCCATTAAGCTTTTTTATAGATTTGTCTCAACATAACATCCATAAAACAAAAACAGAAAATGCTAGAAATATTCAGCAGATCAGGCAGCATCTGTGGAGAGAGAAGCAGAGTTAATGTTTTAGGTCGGTGTCATCAGGAGCATGTCTTTTAACTCGAGGAAAAATGCATGAGTCGTCTTTGCTGCACAAATGAGGTTGTGACTGAAATCTACTAACTGCTGCAGCTACAACTGCAATCTTAATGCAGGTCAGCACATCATTGCCTGTGGTTTTCAAGGTGATCGTGGGCCTTAACCTTTATGTGTCTGATTCCTTCCAGGCTGATGCTGGAGATATAAGCAACATCTCGCAGTTTGCAGTGCACTGTTGCATAAGAGAGGTCACTGAGGCTCTCTATACACAGAGAAACAGTTTAATCCCATTCCTTCTTGCCAGAGATGATCAGGAGGAGTGAACAAGAGGGTTCATACAAATTACAGGCTTCCTCATGGTGCAGAGTATCATTGACTGCACCAACACTGCCTTGCGTGTGCCTCATTTTTAGGTAAGCCTGGTGCTCCTGGCATGCTCTCCTACAGTCCTCATTGAAGCCAGCACTGTCTCCTCCATGGGGGTTAATACATGCAGTCACACTTATCCTCCTCCAGTTCTTTGCTGCTTCCTGCCGTTATGCACCACCTTCTCTTCCATTAAAGAGGGAAGTGCGACAGTGAGAGCCTGCAATATGTTTGGGTGGCATGGCTGTCGTGGTTGTATGGCTGCCAGTGTGTACAAGCTGTGAGTTGTATGTGTGAGGCTTGCAACAGTGCTAAGTATGTGAGGGTGGGGTAAAGTATATGCATTGAGTACAATTGATAGAGATTGTTGGTAGTTAGATGATGGGGATGTAAAGTATTGAGCAGTGGCTGAGACTAGTGGTGCAGTTGGTAGGATATGCCATTTGAAGATCAACTCACTCACCTTGGCAATTCATGTCAGATCATTAAACTTCTTCCAGCACTGCATCAATGTTTTTGGAGCAACACTTCTGGAATTGGCCTCCACTGCTATTTCTTCTCACTGCCTCCTGAGCATATATTTGAAGGAGCTCCTGCACCCCCTACAGAGGCAAGATGCCTCTCCTTTCAACCTGCTCCACCATGATTCCAGGGCGTTATCAGAAAACCTTGGTGCTCTAACTCGCATATGTTCAGCCATTCCTCTAAGTCTCACAGCCCAGACTCATTTTTCAAAAACTTGACATCAATTCTAGCAGCTATAATGCTTTAAGCGATGCAGGCTGTGTTTAAGTAGCACTAGCTACTTGCGATATCAGGACCCCTGCTGATGCATGTAGCTAATGGGATAATGAGCAACATGGGGAGTGCTGACTGCACACAGAAATCATTTAAAATAGCAGGCAGCACTAATTTAACATGCTCCTGCGACTCAATGAACGGGCACAGGTTAATCAGGTACCGCAATCCCCAAGCCCGTTTCTGGTGGGGTGGGGGGGGGTGGTGGGTGGTTAGCCAATTTAACTTCCATTTTCTCATCTCTTTTCTGGTTTTAAAGGTGAAATAAGTAGGTTGTCTAATCATGTCCCAGTAGATTTGGAGCTAAAGACCAAAATCCCCTCATTTGGCACGTACTGACGGTACAGCTCAGAGAGATTGAAGGATCACTGATGCAGAAATGAAAACACCTCACTAATGCAGTGGCAGATGTGGCTCTAATTTCAGACAATCTTAGGGGGTCTTCACTCTGGTCCTAATAAATACCAATGGCATAAAGGGACATGGGGATAATGTGGGAAAAATGAATTGAAGTGGATGATCAGCCATGATCGTATTGAATGGCGGAGCAGGCTCGATGGGCTGAATGACCTACCCCTGCTCCTATGTTCCTATGTTCCTATGATCTGGTCATGTTGATATTCACTTGAATAGAATGGGAAAGTCTTTTCAACATGGGTGAAAGTAAAACCATTTTGTTTAATCCATATGGAGATGCAGCAAAATACCATCAGCAAAATAAAAACATCTTAGCCTCAATTTTCCTCTCCCAGCATAATTTATGCTAGAATGACAATTGGTGGGTTTTAGAAGAGAAATTGTGTGCTTACACACAATTTTCTCTGCTCATTAGCATGGCTTCAGGTGTCAGGATCAAACCAGTGCTGGGAGCTGAAAATTACATTTAAGTGAAAATTAAAAGGAAGGAGGCTGATAACTAAAGAGCTTTGTTACAATTGAGGGATAACATTTCTAATAGTCTTTAACAAGTCTCAGAAGTCATCTCAACCCTTGACCAAGGATGAAAGGGCAGGGCAACTGAAATATGAGCAAAAATACAGAGCAATCAGCCTCAAGGTACAGACTTAAGTCTACAGGTAAGTGACAGAGCAGTTCTGCTCCCAACCCACTTCGCGATCAGCGCTGAAGTGGAGGTGGTGCTACATGGGAGGAAGGTTGCCCTTCCGCATCCCCCCCCCAACCCCCATATAGCACCAGCCTCATAGGTCAGCAGTGCAGATTACTGCAAGAAGATTGAGCCATTTTTCAGGCCATCTAATCTTCGCCAAACCCCACTCACCCACCACCCTTGTGCTCGATGACCTACATTGACTCTCAGTCCTTCAACATCTCCAAGATAAAATTCTCATCATTGTGTTTAAATCTCTTCATGGTCTCACCCTTTCCTATCTCGATAATTTCCTCCAACCAGACAATCATCTAAGAACTCTGCATTTCTCCAAATCTGGCCTCTTGTCAATTCCCTGCTGCCTTCACCCCACCGCCACGAGTGCAAATATCCTACCAGTCCAAATCCTGAAAGATATGTACTGGAGTCATTGGAAATTAACAATACAACCAACGACTGTCAAATTATCTGCATATAATGGGTCACCCATCCCGTGCAGTGACACATTCACAAAGCAATGCCGCTATGGCAAGTCGGTATGGAAACCACAAACATTCTACCTAGTAGACATGAGCCGACCAGCAGTGGCAGGACTACCAGCGTGTAAGGACCTCAACATCATGACCATCCATGAGAGCATTGCCAAGGGGAAATCTCCAAGAAGTGGAAACCGCTCGCAGACTATGGTCAGCACCAAACGGTCCAGCCCGGAAACCCATCGGCAGCACAACTATGCCACACATTCACTTCTGCTGCCTAGAGAACCGCCAGCACCATAACCAGCCAGAATGTACAGGTACCTCCATGAAACCAAATACTGTTCCCCTAACAAATCCTTGACCTTCAACCGCAAGCCTTCAGATGAGGAGGATGAATAAAGATGAAGAACATGCAATGTCCTGAAGAAGCAGAGGAGGAATGAGTTGAAGCATTGTCTATTGGCTCTTCAAGATGAGGTGCTGGAACTTTCCAAGAATGACAAGGCGCCAAAAGCGTTCATCTTGAGAAAAGCAACACAGTATGTTAGGAGGCTGAAGGCAGAGCAACAGAAACTGAATGCAGAGAGGGAAAAACATCAGAAAGAACAGCAACAGATGAGACATAAACACCCCAAGCAAGAGTTGTCAAACCACCGAGCCAATATATAGACCTTTGAGCCTCTATACTTGTAAAGTTCATAATCTCTAGCCATGTGTAAATAATTTTGTCGTTATCTAATTTTATATATTTTTGATTTTAGCATACGAGACTTATCTTTGGAAAGAAGGGGGATGTTGTGTGATTGTGTTTAAGAGTAATGTACCTTTAAGATCCTAGTATGCTAATGAGCAAAGTACCAGGACGCAGTCATGTGACTGCCAGCCAGAGTCTCTTTGCTATGATAACACCAAGAGGCACGTCATGTAAATAGTTAGCTCTGCACTGTATATACTTGTTAGCTGTTAATAAACATGTTTCAGATCTTGAATCAACTGAACTCCACGCACCTCAATTATGGTCCATCAGGCAACATAAAAAGCTTCTCATTACTGCTTCAGTATCTGAGCAGTTGCGAATGATACTGAATGCTTTGAATTAATCAGCAAACATCCACATTTCTGACCTTGTGATGGACAGAAGGTCATTTATGAAACAGCTGAAGATGGTTTGGCCTAGGACACTACCCTGAGGACCTCCTGCAGTGATGTCCTGGGGCTTAGATGTCTGGCGTTCAACAACCTTCTTCCTTTGTACTAGCTATGACTCCAACCAGTGGAGACTATTTGCAACCTCAGCATCCTATTCAACTCCAACCTCCATCACAAAGACTGACAACTTCCACATTCAAACATTGCCCACCTCTGCCTTTGCTTTAGCCCATCTGCCACTGAAATTCTCACATATTCTCAATTTGGCACTTCCAAACTCAACTATTCCAATTCTCTTCTAGCCTCCCACCCTTCACACTCTGTTGATTTCAGCTCATTCAAAACTCCCCTGCCCATATTGTATTTTACATCCTCACTCCTGCCCTTGCTGACCTACATTGGTTCCCAGTCTCCCAATATCTCCAGTTTAAATTTTTTTCTTCAAGTTGAAATACTTTTATGACCTTGCCCTTCTCTCTGTCTGTAAACTCTTCCAGTGCTACACATCCATTCCCCCCAGAAGTTCCTGTTCCTCATACTCTGTCACTTTGTTATGTGAAGCTTAGAATACAAAGAGCAGCACCCCCAAGGAATACTGCTGGTTTCTCCAGTGTTATTGTGATCTCTGTGGAAACCAACAAACCAAAAGAATCAAATGAAAAATAGTATACATTAAACATGAATAAACAGACAAATCAACATAAATATATATTTATATATATATATAACAAATTGGTTGGCATCCTTCCATCTATGAAAGATGATGAACACACAGCAAACAATCTATTTAGGTGGGGTGTTTTCTCTTGGTGCACCTTTGCTGATGGCTGTGAAGGCCAAACCTTGAGAGGCAGATTCTGCCACAAGTGCTGCATGTAAAGCTGCCACGTGATGCTGTGAGTTGTTGTTTGTGACATTGGCCTGTTTCCCCTAGTGGAGAGGTAAATTACCGGGGGCACAGATTTAAGATGATTGGTAGAAGGATTCAAGGGGACATGAGGAAACAATTTTTCACCCACAGGGTTGTGGGTGTCTAGAATTTGCTGCCCAGATTGGTGGTGGAGGCAGAAACCCTCAACTCATTTAAAAGGTACCTGGACCTGCACCTGAAGTGCTGTAACCTGCAAGGCTACGGATCAGGTGCTGGAAGGTAGGATTAGATTGGGCGGCTAGTTTTTTCAGCCAGCACAGACATGATGGGCTGAATGGCCTCCTTCTGTGTCGAAATTTTTCTATGGTTCTATGGTTCTTTTTTACTTGTAACTTATCTATAATGGATTGTGTGTATTTCTAAGCAATACATCTTCAAAAGAATATTGGTCCACAGAAAAGGGGTCACAGAACAGCATAAAGAATGATTCAGAAATTCAAAAAAACAAATCTTGTATTCTATGGAAAATAGATTGATCCAATTCTTCCAGATGCTGCAAAATAGATGTGAGCAAACTTGAAATGCAGAATTAGAGGATAAGTACATAATTAACAAGATCCAGGACCAGTAAAGTATTACATAGTATTTATAGCATAGAAACAAGCCATTCAGCCAGGTTCATGCTGGTGTTTATGCTGCGTTTGAACTACCTCTCAACCTTTTTCATCTAGCCCCATCAACATATCCTTCTACTCCTTGCTACCTCATTTATTTATCTAGCTTCCTCTTAAATGCATCTATGTTAGTCACCTCAAGTAGTCCTTGTGGTAGCAAGTTCCACATTTTAACAACACTCAGAAAAAGAAGTTTCTCCTGAATTCACTACTGGATTTATTAGTGACTATCTTATATTTATGGTGCCTAGTTCTGGTCTCCCCCACAAATGGAAATATCTTCTCAACGTCTACCCTATCAAATTCTTGTATAATCTTCAAGACCCCTATCAGCTCACACTTCAGTCTTCAATTTTATAGACAAAAGAGTCCCAGACTGTTCAATCTTTCCTGACAGTCATAACCTCTCAGTTCTGTTATCATTCTAGCAGATTGAGATTCCTGTCCTGCTGGTACCATGTCATCTATGAAATGCAGTTGTTCAGAGTTCAATTATTAAAGTTGATTCTCATCTGACTTGATCTATTGCTACAACATTGTATTCATAAGAAATACATTTCAAATGAAATTTTGTGCATTCACTTCAAGGACAGGCATTTCTTGTAACATTCTGAAAATTTGTTTTGGCACTAGCGTGCAGAATTTATCAGCACAGTTCTACAATAAGGATTAATTTGTCACTTACTGCTGCCAAGTTTTTTCATTCTTGTCTTCCACTACTAATGCTGGGGGTGAATTACCATGAGCTTTTTCCTACTCAATATGTGTAATTTTGATGGATGTACCACAGGAACCCTAGTAAAAAGGCATTAATAATGTTTCAGCCATTTTTATGGGGTTTCCATGGCTTTTCTGACAGACAAGCAGGAGAACCCCTAGATAAAGTCACTTCCACTGTGTTCTGTCAGGGTTTGAAATGCAATGACTTTGATATTAATCTCTCCACAACCAGTGGGAGATGGCTGCACTTAGCCTGCTGCCATCTTTTCAGCAGTAGATATCTGGGCATCCGAGTGTACTGCCACGGAGAGGTGGGATACTTACTAACATATTTATGTTGGAGTGCTACAGTGCAATTGGGATCTTGATTCAAAATTAAATCATGCTGCAAACGTTTCCTGGAGTTCGGGAAATTCGGCAGTGAACTGGAGGCGGGAGGTGCCGACTTCCCAAGGAAATTCAGCACACTTTGCAGATCCGGAAGAGCAGGAGTGCTCCACCCAGGCCTCTCAAGGAAGTCTTCAGCCTCCCATCCCCTAACTCCCAGCACCCCTGATTGCGTGCCTACCATTTCCCCCACCCCGATTTCCAACCTTCCACTCCTTTCTGATTGCCAATCTCCCCTGCCCACTCCTGATTGCCGACTGGAATTCCCTCCCTTCTCCCATTCCTTCCCAATTGCCAATCTCCCACCATCCCCAGTTATTGACTGGAGCCTCCTCCCACCTCCCAACTGCTGGCCTACTCTCCTTCCCAATTGCCAGCTGCAGCATCCGGCTGCTAGAATTTACTCCTACCCACTGGCTAGGCTATCCAGGTAAAGTGAGGACAGGCAGCTGTTTCAAGCTGTCTACCCAAGAGCCAATCATAATTTTTTTTCTATTCATTCATGGCAAGGCCAGCCTTTATTGCCCATCCCTAATTGCCATTGTGAAGGTGGTGATGAGCTGCCTACTTGAACGACTGCAGTCCATCTGGTGTACATACAACCACAGCACTGTAAGGGAGGGAGTTCCAGGATTTTGACCCAGCGACAGTGAGTAAATGTAATATAGTTCCACATCAGGATGGTATGTGGCTTGGAGGAGAATTTGGAGGTGGTGGTGTTTATGCATCTGTTACCCTTATCCTTCTAGATGGTAGAGCTCGTGGGTTTGGAAGGTGCTGTTGAAGGAGCCTTGGTGAGTTGCTGCAGTGCATCTTGCAGATGGTGGAGGAAGCGAACGTTTAAGGTAGTGGATGGGGTGCTAATCAAGCAAACTGCTTTGTCCTAGATGGTGTTAAGCTTCTTGAGTGATGTTGGAGCTGCACTCATCCAGGAAATTTGAGAGTATTCCATCACACTCCTGACTTGTGCCTTGTTGCTGGTGGATAGGCTTTGGGAAAAATGCCCAGCCTCTGACCTGCTCTTGCAGCCACTGTATTTATATGGCTGGTCCAGTTAAGTTTCTGGTCAATAGTAACCCCAGAATGTTGATGTTGGGGGATTCAGTGATGGCAATGCTGTTGAATGTCAGGGCAAATTGGTTAGATTCTCTCTTGTTGGAAATGGTCATTGCCTGGTACTTGTGTGGCATGAATGTTACTTGTCACTTTTCAGGCCAAGCGTGAATATTGTCCAGGTCTTGCTGCATGTGGGCATGAACTGCTTCAGTGTCTGAGGACTTGAGAATAGCACTGAACACGGTACAATCATCAGTGAACACCCCAACTTCAGACCTTATGATGGAGGGAAGGCATTGATGAAGGAGTTGAAGATGGTTGAACCAAGGACAGTTCCCTGAGGAACTCCTGCAGTGCTGTCTTGGGGCCATCATTGGCCTCCAATAACTACAGCCATCTTCCTTTGTGCTAGGTATGATTCCAACCAATGGAGAATGTTATATGATCACTTCAAGAGCGATGTCCCTTTAAGAACTCAGTATGCTAATGAGCCAAGTACCAGGACATAGTCATGTGACTAGAAGCTCTAGTTACTCTGCACCTGTAACACCCTAGACAAAGGTTCGATACATAGTTTGCTCTGTATTGTATATGGTCGTTTAGCTGTTAATAAACCTGTTAAAGATCGTCAAGGAAACTGGAATCCACGTACCTCATTGTGTTGTATATGACAACACAAAGAATACATGACATGGTGGCAGCTGTGGTGAAAGACCAGCTATAATCGTGAAGATCACAGGCAAAACAGCAAACAATTGAAAAAACTTTAAAACAAGTACCCAAAAAGAGTGAAAGAAATACTGGCCCAAACAGTGGAAGGAAGAAAAAACTTACCTCCAGCTATGTAAGACAGAGCACTGAACAATAGGCTGCAAATAGATTCCTGTGGTCGGGTGAGTCATTGTACTGATGATCAAGGAATCCCGGTTTCGAGAAAAGGCTTTGAAGTGCCTGGAAAATTAATTTTTTCTTGAAGCCTCTGGGAGAGAGAAAAAAATGGCAACGCCCAATTCCTCTCTCAGGCTGATCAAGGTTGGCACTATTATAGGAGGCATCCAAAAAAAAAGCACGGGAAACCCGAGCACTGCAGCGCATCCATTAAAGCAGTCAAGCTGCTAAAATCATTAAACCAGTATACCGTGAAGAAGATGAACTCTAGCAGAGAAAAAGCAAAGGGGAAAACCCTTGAACTGCCGATCAAATAGCTGTGTAAACATACAAACTGAAGTGCTGTAAGTGTAAAGTAAACAGAGAACACTGTCAAGCACCTGTTACTCTCCATCAATGCAACTAGTCTAAATAAAAGAGAATTTCTTAAAGGGGAAACAGTGCAGAGTTAACAGCACAAGTTTTAAAACCAGTTTCAAACCATAAATAGCAAGATTATAATAAATACAGTGCTGAAGGCACACAAAGAGCTGAACAAAGTTAAATATTGAGCAGAAAACAAAAGAACAGCAGAAAGATGGATATCAAATTTCCCAGCATGAACTGAAAGGCTAGTGAATATCCTATCTGAGTTCAAACTTTTTAAACAAAGAATGCAGTTATGCTTCACAGACCAAGTGGTTGTTGAACCAGAGAAGCAGGCTGTGAAAGTACTGATAGCAGTTGGAAATGAGGGGTTATACAGAATCAATACCTTTTGCATTTCTGAAGAGGACCAGCAAGATCTTGCAATGACCTGGAAAGTGCTAGATGATCAGCTTTGGGTAAGAGTGAATTTTAGACTTCATTGCCTAGAATTGATGTCCGACAGGCAACAGCCACAGGAATCAATAGATCAGTTCATCAGTAGGTGTCATAGTAAGGGCAACGAATGCGATTTTTCAGAAATTGAGCTGACAGAGCAAATAGTGGAGCTGGTGATTGTTTCAACACCTACTGAAATGTTTCAGAAAGACCTCTTGGGAAAAAAGAGGATATCCTGAAGGATATGTACTGGAGTCATTGGAACTTAATGATACAACTGCAAAGCTAATTGCATACAATGGGTCAGTCACCCATCCCTTGCCGTGACACACTAACAATGCAATGCAGCTATGGCAAGTCGGCATTGAAACCACAAATAGTTTACCTGGTAGACACGAGCGGACCAGCAGTGGCAGGACTACCCATGTGTAAGGGCCTTAACATTGTGACTATCCACGAGATCACCAAGTTACCCATTACAGCAGAAGAGACCAAGGGTACTCGCATTGAGTCAGTCCATGACATACAACAAATGCACCTGGACAGGTTTGACGCCATAGGAGATTTCAAAGGCATCCGCTCTTCTCAGAGAGGATGCAATTCCATCAATCAACCCACCCAGAAAGTGCTGTGTGCACATACAAGAAAAGATTAGCACAAGTTGGATGACATGGATTGTAATGGCATCATCCATCGAGTGCATCATCACACAGACTGGTGCAGCTCAATTACATGCGTACTGAAGAAGGATGGAGCAGCCAGGGTATGGCTAGATCCCAGGGGTCTAAATCTCTCCCTGAAGAGATGCCCCCACAAGATTCTAACACTGGAGGAATTGAATCCCAAGTTCACAGGAGCCAAGTTCTTCTCCAAGTTGGATGCTAAACGTGGATATTGATCGGTACACCGAGCTAAGGAATCTCAAGAAGTCACCACCTTCAGAACACCATTTGGAAGCTTCCAGAGACTAGCTTATCTGTTTCAGCAGTGTATGGACAGAATTATAGAAAACGTGCCTGGATGTATATGCAATGCTGATAATATTGCGGTAAGGGGCAAAACCAAAGAAGAGCATGATGAAAATCTTCATTCACTGAACTCAGTAGCTCCTCGCAAAGGGCTCGTTTTTAACAGCAAGACGTGCCGGGTGAATATAAGTCAGATCAATTTCTTTAGCTCCATTTATTCAGGTTGTGGAATCCGTCCTGACCCAGGCAAAGTCGAAGATGTAAGGCGCACGCCTACTCCACAAGGAAGATCTACAGAGATGTCTTGGATTTTTCAACTTCTTGGCACCATACATTCCAAATTTTTCTGACAAAGCATCAACACTGAGAGAGCTCTTAAAGAAAGACATACCATATGTGTAGCAGGAGGACCATCAGCATATGTTTGAGTCTCTCAAACAAGCATTGTCAGCAGAAACCTGTACCCTGCAATACTATAATCCAAGGAATAAGACAATCCTGGAAGTTGGCGCCTCATAGAAAGGGTCAGGAACGTGCATCCTACTGATTGCATTCGGGTCCAAGTGTTTATCCTCAGCACAATCCAATTGCTCAAACATAGAGCATGAAACACTTGCTCTAGTGTTTGGGATCACAAAGTTCTACATCTACCTGTTTGGCAAGCAGTTCACTGTAGAAACCGACTACAAACCACTGGAGATGATCTGGCGCAAACCATTGACAAACGCATCACCTCGACTACAGCGGCTCTTCGTGAAAGTGCTGGGATACAACTTAGACTTCTGCTACAAACCATGTACCAAAATGGTCACCTTGGATACGCTGAGCAGATTGCCAAACACGAACAAGAATGAAGAGGTTCCACTGGATCTACCAGTAGATAACATGGACATCAAGGTAGAAGATGTGCTCAAAATCGATTTATTGCATTTTGGTCAGCACAAATGTGACCAACTACAATCAGAAACAGCCAATGACGCACAACTGAAGGCACTGTGGAGAGTCATCATAGAAGGTTAGCCTGAAATGGTAAAAGAGGTGCCAGAAAGCTTCAGATGCTTTTGGCCTTATAAAGATGAACTCAGTGTCTCGAGAGGCATCACCTTCAAAGGAAAACAAGTGATTGTGCCCAAAGCTCTCTGGCAGGAAATCTTGTCACAACTTCACCAAGGCCATATATAGATGAATGAGACAACTGGCACAAGACACTGTTTATTGATGAGGGATCAACAGTGACATTGAACGGTTAGTGAGGATGTGCAAAGCATGCCAGAGCCATCAGCCACAACAACGTAAAGAACCTCTACACCCTCACGAGATTCCATCTTTGGTCCAAAATCACCACTGATCTATTTTCCATGAATGGAGACGACTTTATCTTAGTCACCGATTATTTCTCCAAATTTCCAATTGGCAGACAGGTAAAAGACACTTCAAGCTCGGTCGTTGCAGACACATTGAGTGCCACATTCAGTCTATTCGGTGCACCTGGAGAAATTATTTCTGACAATGGGCCACAGTATATGGGCAGACCTATCAGGGTTATGTGTGCCAAATGGGGCATAAACTTGTGATGCCCTCATCACATTACCCTAGATCTAATGGTCTTGCCAAGTGAATACTTCGCACAGTTAAATCGCTTATCCTGAAGTGTAGGACAATGAAACAAGATTTTCGTGTTGCCCTGCCACAACTCAGAGCTCCACCAATGGATATGGGCTTACCGTCACCAGTAGAGATCATGTTTGGCAGACAGGTGCAGACGACTCTGCCAAGCCATCATCTGTCCAAATTCTCTGAGATGCAGGAGACACTGCTTGAAAATCAAGGGAGAATGAAGATGGCGTATGACCGACATGCTACCTCAGCTAAACATAGGACAAAAGGTCAGGGTCATCCCACAATGAGAACATGGTTACCCACAGAGGTATCCAAAGTATGCAGTGAGCCTAGATCCTATGAGGTTACAACATCTAACAGATTAGTGTTGAGGAGGAACTGATGCCAATTAAGAGAGGTGTGCAATACTCCAATTACGCACAGTGAACTTGAAAGAACACACTCTGGCAATGAGGGCGTGACAGAATAACAGAACAACAACCAGCACATTGACAACATGTCTGCAAACAAAAACAGCCAAGGGTGAAATCCACATCCCCAGAAGGTTATACCATTACAAGATCTGGAAGAGTTTTCAAACCACAAAAACAATATATGGACTATTAAGCTTCTGCACACATAAATTCTATAATCCCTATCCTCATACTTGTAAATTTTATCATCTCTATCCCTGTAGAACTAATTTTGATGCTATCCAATTTTATGCGTTTTTACTTATAGCATAAGAGACTTATCTTTGGAAAGAAAGGGGATGTTGTATGATTGCTTCAAGAGTGATGTCCCTTTAAGATCTCAGTATCCTAATAAGCTAAGTACCAGGACATAGTCATGTGACTAAAAGCTATAGTCACTCTGCAACTGTAACATACTAGACAAAGGTTCTGTACATAGTTTTCTCTGTCTTGTATATACTAGTTTAGCTGTTAATAAACCTGTTAGATATCTTCAAGGAAACTGGAATCCACGTACCTCATTGTGTTGCATAAGACAACACAAAGAACACGTGTCAGAGAGTATTCCTATTGATTTCAATTTTGCTAGGACTCCTTGATGCTGCACTCAGTCAAATGCTGCCTTGATATCAAGAGCAGTCACTCTCACCTGACCTCTGTTATTCAGCTCTTTTGTCCATGTTTGGAGCAAGACTGTAATGAGGTCTGAAACTGAAACCCCTGGCAGAAACCAAACTGAGCATTGGTGAGCAAGTGCTGTTTGGTAGCACTGTCAAAGACACCTGCCATCACTTTACTGATGATTGAGAATAGACTGATGGGATGGTAAATGGTCAAATGGATTTATCCTGCTTTTTGTGGGCAGGACATACTTGGGCAATTTTCCACATCGTCCGGTAGATGCCAATGCTGTAGCTGTACTGAAGCTTGTTGGCTGAGGCTCCTTCTAGATCACAAGTCTTCAGTATTACAGTTGCATGCTGTCAGGGCCCATAACCTTTGCTGTATCCAGTGCCTTCCGCCATTTCTTGATATCACGTGAAGTGAATCGGGTTGCTGAAGTCTGGCACCTCCAATGGTGGGGACCTCAGGAGGAGGCCAAGATGGATCATCCACTCGACACTTCTGGCAGAAGATGGATGCTAGTGCTTCAGCCTTGTCTTTTGCGCTGGGCTCCCCCATCATTAAGGATCGGGTTGCTTGTGGAGCTGTTGTGTTCCTCCAGTAAAATATATACAGATTTCATGTTAAATGGTTATCATTAACATTTAAATATTGTTATTCCACAAATATACTTGGTTTCCATAGACACCCTGCCATAGTTATGGAAAATATAACACCAAAGCTGCAAACCTTTGCATGGTCCATCACTTGAGTTAAACCAGGAGAAGAAGTGCTACACAACTGTTTGTTCCACTTGTAGGAAGCTCAAATCAATTTCAACAACAACTGGCATATTTATATAGCACTTTTAATATGTAAACAATTCCCAAGGCACTTCTAAGGCAAAAAAAAATGGATGCACCCCCAAATTAAAGAAGGAGCTATTAGAAGAGATCACCAAAAGCTTGGTCAAAGGGGTGGACTTTAAGAAAGGATCTTAAAGGAAGAAAGGAAGGTGAAAAGCAGAGGGGTTTAGGCAAAGAATTCCAGAGCATGGGGCCTCGGAAAGTGGAGACATGCATGGACGTAGTGGGATGAAGGGAAAGGTGACACACAAGAGGCTGGATTCAGATATACAGAGGGGTAGCTATCAACTTACCACCCAGGTGTTAAACTAGCATTGTGGATTGCCTGCCCATTATAGAAACTGGGTGATTTGCATTTCCATTGGAATGAATAGAAATAAAATCATGTGAGTTTTATAATGGGTCGGTGATCTGCTGTACTAGTTTACTGCCCAAGCGTGAAGGTGAAAATTACCCCCAGAGAGTTCTAGAGTGAGGTTACAAAGATGGGTCAAGGCTATGAAGGGATATATACTCAAGGATGAAAATTTTGAATTTAAAATCATGAGCCAATGTAGATCACCAAAGGAAAGCGGTACTGGGTAGTGGACTTGACATGGGATAGGATATGGACGGCTTTGGATGAGCTGATTTATGGAGGGTAGAGGGCAGGAGGTTGGTTAGGTCCGCATTGGACTAACTAAATCTGGAGGCGACAAAAACATAGATGAGGGGTTTCTGCAGCATATGGGTTGAGGTCGAGGTGGAAGCAGGTGAAGTTACAGAGGTAGAATAGGCACTATTTGTAATGGGAAGAATGTGAGTTTGGATGCTCAGGTCAAGATCAAATAGTTTGCTGAGATTGCAAAATTTCTTAAAGAGGTTGGCGTCAGTGTCAGCGGTACAGAGTTTATTCCGGAGATGAAAGACCATGGCATTGGTCTTCCCAAGAAATTGCATCTGGATGTTGAGTAAGTAGTCTGACACCACAGAGACTATAGAAGGTTTTAGATGGATGGTGGAGAGTTACCGCTAGTTCTGATCAGCATAGTTATCAGGCTGGTCTCATGTTTAAATCACAGAACCGCCACAGCACAAAAGGTGGCCATTCAGCCCATCATGTCTGCGCTGACTCCCCGATAGAGCAGTGCCACTCCCCTGCCTTCTCCCTGTAGCCCTGCAGGTTCTTCCTTTTCAGAATACAATTCAATTCCCTTTTGAATGGCTCGATTGAACCTGCCTCCACCATACTCTGAGGTACTGCATTCCAGATCCCACACTCGCTGTATGAAAAAGTTTTCCCTCATGTCGCTATTGCCTCTTTTGCCCATTTCCTTAAATCTGTACCCTCTTGTTCTCCATCCCTTCACCAATGAGAACAGTTTTTCCCTATCTACCCTATCTAGACCCCTCATGATTTTAAATACCTCTATCAAATATCCTCTCAACCTTCTTTTCACCAAAGAAAACAGTCCCAACCACTCCAATCTATCCATGTAACTGAAGTTCCTCAGCCCTGGAACTATTCTCATGAAACTTTTCTGCACTCTCTCCAATGCCTTCACATCTTTCCTAATGTATGGTGCCCAGATCTGGGCATAATACTCCAGTTAAGGCCGAACCAGTGTTCTATACATTTAACATAACTTCCTTGCTTTTGTATTCTATCCCCCTATTAATGAAGCCCAGGATGCTGCATGCTCTAGTAACTGCTCTCTCAACTTGTCTTGTCACCTTCAATGATTTTTGCACATATACACCCAGATACCTCTGCTCCTGCATCCCCTTCAGAATGGCACCCTTTACTTAATATGGTCTCTCTGCATTCTTCCTACCAAAGTGAATCACTTCACACTTCTCTGCATCAAATTTCATCTGCCACTTGTCCGCCCATTCCACCAATCTGTCTATGTCCTTTTGAAGTTCTACACTATCCTCTTCACAGTTCACAATGTTTCCAAGTTTTGTATTATCCACAAATTTTGAAATTGTGCCCTGTACACCAAGGTTTAGGTCATTAATATATATCAGGAACAGCAAGGGTCCTAACACCGACCCTTAGGGAACTGCACTACAACCTTCCTCCAGTCTGAAAAACATCCATTAACCACTACTCTCTGTTCCCTGTCACTCAGACAATTTCAAATCCATGTTGTTACTGCCCCTATTATTCCATGAGCTATAACTTTGCTTACAAGTCTCTTTGTGGCACTTTATCAAACACTTTTTGGAAGTCCAAGTACACCATGTCAACAGTAATATCCTGATCAACCTTTTCTGTTAAACTCATCAAAAAACTCCAGCAAGTTAGTTAATTTCAATTTGCACTTCACAAATCTGTGTTGGCTTTCTCTAATTAACCTGCATTTGCCCAAGTAACCATTAATTTTGTTCCGAATTATCGTTGCTAGAAGCTTCCCCACCACCAAGGTTAAACTGACTGGAATGTAGTTGTTGTTATACCTTTTTTGAACAAGGTTGTACCATTTGCAATTCTCCAGTCCTCTATCACCACCCCTGAATCTAAGGAAGACTGGAAAGTTATGGCCAAAGCTCCATTCTCACTTCCTTCAGTATCATTGGATGCATCTCATTCGGTCCTGGTGCCTTATCAACTTTAATTACAGCTATCATATCCAATACCTCCTCCTTATCAATTTTAAACCCTTCAAGTGTCTGAATGGCCTCCTCTTTCACTATGACCTGCGTAGCATCTTCTTCCTTGATAAAGACAGATGCAAAATATTAACTAATGCCTCAGTCATGCCGCCTACCTCCATGTGTAAATCTCTTTTTTGGTCCCTAAAAGGCCTCACTCCTCTTTTCATCACCATTTTGCTATTAATATGCCCTTAGAAAACATTTGGATTCCCTTTTATATTAGCTGCCAGTCTCTTTTCATGCTCTCTCTTTGCTTCTCTTCTTTGCTTTTTCACTTCCCCTTTGAACCTTCTATATTCCGCCTAGTTCTCAGTTGTATTATCCACCTGACATCTGTCATAAGCACACTTTTTCTTCTTCATCTTAATCGCTATCTTTTTCATCATCCGACAAGCTCTGGATTTGTTTGCCCTATCTTTCTCCTTTATGGGAATATACCTTATTGCGCCCAAACTATCTCTTCTTTAAAGGCAGCCCACTGTTCAGTTACCATTTTCCCTGCCAACCTTTGATTCCTGTGGAAGATGTTGCCAAGGGGCAGCTGTAGATAAGGGAGCTTACGATGTTAGATCCTTGGGGGATTCTAGTGAAAGCAGTGCATTTGTGGCGGGGGGCTGGGGGAAAGAGAAGTCATTTTTAAAAATGTTCCAGCTACAATCAGAAAGGTAAGAGTGGAATCAAGTAGCAATGAGCTCACCAAAATGAACAATAGTAGAAAGGCATTGAGAAGAATGCGTCATTAACTATTTGAAAGACTCCAGGTAGGTCAAAGCATAGGAGGGGTGTATGTACAATAAGATGATTTGAGAGTGACAGCCTGTGACATCAAGGCAGTTTTTGAGTGTGAATGGCATTTAGGAGCTGTGGCAAAGTTGAAGTCAATGGGAATCAGGGGGAAAACTCTCCACTGGCTGGTGTCATAACTAGCACAAAGGAAGATGGTTGTGGCTGATGAAGAGCAATCATCTCAGCTACAAGACATTGCTGCAGAGTTCCTCAGGGTAGTGTCCTCGGTCCAACCATCTTCAAATGTTTCATGAATGACCTTCCCTCTATCATAAGGTCAGAAGTGGGGATGTTCATTGATGGTTGCACAGTGTTCAGTTCCATTTGTAACTCCTCAGATAATGAAGCATTCCATGCCCATGTGCAGCAAGACCTGGACAACATTCAGGCTTTGGCTGATAAGTGGCAAGTAACATACATGCTACACAAGTGCCAGGCAATGACCATCTCCAACAAGAGAGAATCGAATAACATCCTCTTGACATTAACAGCATTGCCATTATTGAATCCCTCACCACAAACATCCCTGGGGGTCACCATTGACCAGAAACTTAACTGAACTCACCACATAAATTCTGTGGCTACAAGAGCAGGTCAGGAGCCGGGAACTCTGCAGCGTAACCCACCTCCTGACTCGCCAAAGTCTTTCCACCATCTACCAGCCTCAAATCAAGAATATGATGGCATACTTTCCACTTGCCTAGGCGAGTACAGCTCTAACAACACAAGAGGCTTGCTACCGTCTAGGTCAAAGCAGCCACTTGATTGGCACCCTATCCACCACTTTAAATGTTCATTCTCTTCACCAACGGTGCACTGTGTCTGCAATGTTTACCATCTACAGGATGCACAGCAGCAACTTGCCAAGGCTTCTTCAACAGCATCTCCCAAACATGTGACCTCTACCGCCTAGGACAGGGGCAGTCAGACTAGAATACCACCACCTCCAAATTGCCCTCCAAGCCACACACCATCCTGATTTGGAAATATATTACCATTCCTTCACTGTCACTGGGTCAAAATCCTGAATCTCCCTCTCTAACAGACTGTGGATGTACCTTCACCACAGTTATTGCAGCAGTTCAAGAAGGCGGCTCACCACTACCTTCTCAAGGACAATTATGAATGGACAATAAATGCTGGCCTTGCCAATGGCATCCACATCTCATAAGTGAATAATGAAAAACAGAGAATGTTGTTCGTGACTTTGGTTTGACCTGCTTCAATGTTGTAGATGTGGAAGAAGCCTGATTGGAAAGATTCAAACAAGAAGTTATGGGAGAGGTGGGAAAAGACAGGGAAGGCACAAACATATTCAAGTGCTTTGGCAAAGGAAGGGTGGTTGGAAAAGGAGCATTAATTTGGAAGGACAGAGGGGTCGAATGTGCCTTTTAAAGCAGGAGAGTGATAATGGCTGTTTCGAAAGGAAGAGGGGCAGCGCCTGAGGAAAAGGAGCCATTTTCAATATCAATTATTATGAGGGCCATGAAGTTAAGTTGGTGACCAGTAGCTCAGCGGTTTAGTGAGAATGGGGTTAAGTGGGCAGTGTAAGCCCAGAGAGCGCATGGGGGAAATGGGTAAGAAACTAAAGAGAAGTGGAGGTCAGGGTTATGGCAGGGGGAATCCAGGGGAAATTTGGCTAAAGGAGAAGCAGCAGGGGTTGCTGAACAGATGGTCTGTATCTTGGTGAAAAAGAAATCTAATAGCCCCTCACTTTTGTAGTTAGAGGTGAGGATAGAGGGAACAAGGGGGCAGAGTTTAAGGAACTGATTGGTAAGGAAGTAAAAAGTCTGAGGGTTATTGTTTGATCTCCATTATGTTCCTAGAATAATCAAAGGTTTTGGTAGCAAAGAATGAGGGTTGGCAGCGTTTGATCCAGTCCAGCCAGATCTGGTGATGGATGCTTAAACTAGTTGGCCCAAAATATACTCAAGTCTGCACTTCCTTGAATTTGAAGAAGCAAAGGTGAGGGCCTTACTGTGGGGGATGACCAAATAGTAGATACTAAAGGTTTAGCTGGGGAAAAAGGCATCAAAGTTGGAGATGAGGCAGTAGTTGAGCAAATCAACATCTATGCACAAGTCATGGTTAATGGAACATCAAAGGACAGGCAATTGGGAATTTGAAAGTGCAGCTTTAAGAGACATAAGCAGAGTTTTCTCCACAGGCGCGCACAGAAGGAATTGGGTTGGAAGGAGATAGAGAAATGTGAGTGGTGAGGCATAATATGAAGTGGTCAGCGTTACCTTTGTCAACGATCGAGACCACAGAAGTAGAGAGCTCACTAGAGCTGGAGAGGTTGAAAGGGTCCCCAAAAATATGAGTAGGAGAGTTTATATGGAGGGAGAAATTTAGGGAGGTAAGAGAATAGTGAATTCAGTGGAGAGATAGCAAAGGGAGCTGAAATAAAGTTTTAAATCACCAACGACGAGGAGTCTCTCTGTGCAGAGACTGAATGAGGATATCTCAGATATCTCAGGGACCATGACAGGGTGGGCAAAAACAGTTGTGGGGGGGGGGGGGTGCGGGTGGTATCAGCAACTGAAAAAAGTGAGGAAAAGGAAAAGAGACTTCATTTTTAAGTTAGTCTTACCTCCAAATAGAAAAAGAGTTCCAGTTAGCAACAGTAACGCATAAGCTCGTGCTAAAATGCTAATAAATCCAGCCATTCCTCCAAAAATCATCAGGATGAGACTCAGTGGAAGCAGAACTACAAAAGTTCCATGCATATCTGTAAGAGAAGCAAAAATCAAACCTATTTCATCCAACTGAAAACTCATAAGGCAAAATGCACTTCTGTGAAATGGAAAATACCTAATATATTTCACAAGTTTAGTTTAGTTTAGAGATACAGCACTGAAACAGGCCCTTCGGCCCACCGAGTCTGTGCCGACCATCAACCACCCATTTATACTAATCCCATAATCCTATCACATCCCCACCTGTCCCTATATTTCCCTACCATCTACCTACACTAGGGGCAATTTATAATGGCCAATTAACCGGAGCACCCAGAGGAAACCCACGCAGACACAGGGAGAACTTGCAAACTCCACACAGGCAGTAGCCAGATTTGAACGCGGGTCGCTGGAGCTGTGAGGCTGCGGTGCTAACCACTGCGCCACTGTGCCACCGTTGTGGATAAAGGACTAGAATTTCTTTTGTTTGCCACTAGGGAATCACCTCATGAGTCTACAGGTCTTAGTCCTTTTGAATTAGTCTATGGACATGAGATTAGAGGTCCTCTAAAACTAATCAAAGAAAAGTTTTTAGAACAGAGGGATGAATCTTCTATGAAGGGTCACTGACCTGAAATGTCAACTTTGCTTCTCTCTCCACAGATGCTGCCAGACTTGCTGAGCATTTCCAACATTTCTTGTTTTTATTTAAGATTTCCAGCATCTGCAATATTTTGATTTTATTATATTGACAAATCTTCTGTGTTAGATTATGTATCTGCCTTCCGGGAATGGCTCATGAGTGCCTGCAAAGTGGCTCAGGAACACCTAAAAGCTTCCCAAACAGCCATGAAGAAATGGGCAGACAAGCATGTCGAGACCCGAACATTTCAACCAGGGGATGAGGTGTTAGTATTACTGCCTTTACAGGGTGAACCACTGAAAGCACGGTTCAGTGGTCCATATAAAGTGGCAGAGGTAGGAAGCCCCGCCTCCTACACAAAACCCAGCCCTTTAAAACAATTGCGGACTGCCTTTTAAATAGGGCGCCAGCCTAGCATGACCCAGAACATCACCCTACCAGCATCACCTAACTGGCCGGCTCCCATTAATTGGATAGCCCTGACAATATTGCAGTTTCACTTCTGCCCCCACCTCCCCTCCCCACCACAGGGACTTCGCCTAAAAGTCTATGTACGTGCCAAAAACACTTCATTTTTGCCACTAAGATATGACTTGTGTTAATATTATAAAGCATTTTACAACAGGTGCAAAAAATTGGAATATGAATGGAAATCTGACACTGAGTGCCAAAGTAGGAGGACAAGGATAGACAGACTAAAATGATACAACAGAACAAAGAAAAACTTTAGTGTGTGCTCTGTAAAGCTGAACAGAAAAGAAATTAGTACTGACCATGAATTTAATCCAGCAAAGCAAATAAATTTCGAAGAGTAAAAAAATGAAAAATGTAATAGAACAACGTTTTTAAAAGTGTCTGTAGAAACGGGGCCGGATTTTAAGGAGCCCTCGCCGTTGGGATCCATGCCAGAGGGTGCTTGAAGATGGCCCTGGATAAGATCCATCACAGACCTCGACGCTGGCAGGGCCCAGCCTGATATTATCGTCAGCAGCGAGGCCTCGTGGCAGCCCACTCGACCCTCGGCAACAAGACCGCAATTTAAGTATTTCAATAAATTAAAATACTCGAATTAATGAATCTCACGTCTCCTCCTGATGTCCCGCCATGATCTTCAACCCGGTGGCCAGCAGTGCCACGCCTTTCGATCCCAATCTGACGAAATGAGGTGGAACACTGGTGGGGAGGGGGGAGGAGGTAAGTTTATCAGTGCAGGAGGAGGGGGTGGGAATGGGATCAAATTAGCGTCATGGGTGTAGGGGATGTTGGGAAGGGTTGAATTTGAAAGTTTGTGCAGTTTGGAGGGGGAAGGTCAAATTTGTAAGTAAGTAAGTCAGTAAGTGTTTTGGGGGGAAAGGGCAAATAAATAACTTAATTGTTATTGGAGGTTGGGAGAGGGGCAAATGAAATTTAATTATTTATTTTTATTCACTTCACCTTTAAATATTTAAGTTTCCCAGTAGGGCTGACAGCCCTTTAAAAATGGCGTCAGTGCCTGCATACAGGCAGCTGACACTACTGCCAGGGACGGACAGCCCATCCCCTCCACATGATCAGGGGTGGCCCACCCCACCTATTTAAATGAGCCACCACGCTTGGAATTGCAGAAGCTCTTTGGCGTGTGACCCGACATTTTTTTCAGCGGTGGGCTTATAAAATTCAGCCCCAAATGGGTGAAGATTATCTCCAATAGCAATCTTAGAGCAAATTTTACATTACAGAGAGTAGGACATTAAAAAAAAGCATTCTCAATTAAATTCAAACAGCCACATCAGGAGAGAACAGCACATGGGTCATAAACCAAGGCAGCAATGGGTATCCTTTGGGTAGCCCAAGACCCAATCACTCATTTTCTGTGTATCAGCAAATAATAGTGATACATTAGGCTGATATAAAGTGAAAGCATCAGGTATACTGCCTGGGAATCAGGCATTGACCAGCAACATCCAGTACAAAAAGTCAAAGACAAACTGAATATTGATAGAACAGAAGCTCATGTGATTCATAAGTGCGAACACAAAGGGTTCCATGCCTGCAGTGACATCCTAGATGGAAGCCTGGAGCTACTCCCTAATGTCCATTCGAATGATGCATGTCTCCTTTAGCATGCAGCAATGCACTGCCACTGGCTGATGTTGCTGATATCTTGAAAAGATCCGAATGCAAGAATGTCAAGACGATTGTCAAAGGCAAAATACTGCAGATGATTAGCACTAGCAGCGCCATGACTGCCCTGGAGCGTAGCTTAAGTTGCTCCTGCAGCAGAGCTTTGGCCACCTCCCTTGGGAATCATGGATCTTCTGTGATGCTCAAAGCATTTCCCTAGATCCAATATATTGGGTGACAGGTGCTCTCCTCCTATGATGATGCCAAGTCTCTTGTCATCCAAATATGTTTCATTTTCATCTTCTTCCCATTCCTACAATTAGCACAAATGTAAAACAGTGATAATTGGGTGGTCCACTATAATATATAGCAGGGTGGTAGCACAAAGTGCACAGGCAGAGTTGGATGCTCCTGTCAACAGTGCAGTCCTACTATAGCAACATAGTATAGTAAATACTAACTACTATAGTAAATAGAAACACGTGTTTCAGACATATTGGATTAGCCTCCAGCTGATCCATAACCAGCAGTGCACACAAAACGCAAATGGGAGAGAGATCCAGTTTAACGGGTCTCCAACCCGTAAAACTCTATATTGCACCCCAAAATTAAGTACACAAAGGACCCAGGGGAACTTAGGCGTGACAGGTCTGCTTATTTATGGGAAGCTGGTTCCCACTGGGATTTGTATCAGGTCACTCAAACACATTTTACACAGCAACAGTTCCAGGCAGGAAAAGACCTTCGGTCCATCTAGTCCACCTATCCACAGTATTTCCTCTGTGTATTTCTAATAATCTTGACAAAGACCTATCTAGTTCCTTCTTGAAGCCTATTAAGGTGTTTTATTTGACTACCAGTGCTGTAACCTGTTACATTTTTAGTTAAAAAAAGTTCCTTCTTCACTTCCTACTTTTTTGATGTTCTTAATTTGTCTATATGACCCCATGTAGATTTTTACATTTGTCAGAGAAAGGAGCTCTTTTGTTGAAGGTCTAGGCTAAAATGAAACCTTGGTCCCAGAAATAAAATGCTGGCCTTGAATTTCCTCAAAATGAATTACACCACCATTGCACCTTTACAAAGTTCTGCGTCTGCCAGTGACCTCTAGAGGGAGTTACACATTCAGGTGGCCATGCCCTGGTGGGGGCCTGCCCAAGGGCAGGTCCTCTGCTCTTTTTCTCCACCCAGTAGAGATGAGCACGACTCGGGAAGAGGGTACATGAGGTGGTTTCCCATTGCCTTCCTCAGACCAGAACAGGAAATGAACACATGCTGTTGGTGTTGTCCTGGACCACATGTTAGCCATCCAGCCAAATAGGGTACCAGGTCCCCCATTCATTGGTATAAACCTGGTATAAGCTTCTGAACTAGACTAGAAGGTTGCTTCAATGCAACCTTTAAAAGGACAATTCAGCCTGGACTATTCAGCAGCAAACTGGAAAAGAATCAGGTAAGGGAGAAACAGTGCTTCCCTCTTTTATTTCACTCTCAAATAACTTCACTGCATATTTTAGCCATATTTTTGTTACATTTGTACAGAATTATGAGCAATCGACCACCATCTTTATTTTATCATTTTCGAGATGTGGGCAAGGCAAACATTTATTGCCCATCCCTAGTTGCCCTGATACAACTGAATGGCTTTCTAGGCCTTTTCAGAAGGCAGGTAAGAGGTAACTGCATTGGTGCGGTACTGGAGTCACATATTGTTCAGGCTGGGTAAGAATGGCAGGTTTCCTTCCCTAAAGGAAATCAGTGAATCAGTTGGGTTTTTACAACAACCTGACAGCTTCATGGTCAAGTTTTTATTGACACCAGCTTATTATTGCTCATTTTTTAAAAACTGAACTCAAATTCTCAAAATCCCATGGTTAATGTGTGCAAGAAATGTTGTTTAAAGATCTTTTACTTTTTGAAATGTTGGATGTATTCAGATCAGCTGGATATAATAATTGAACTGGAACCAGACTTTTTTGTTGACATAAGAACATGGAAACAGGAATAGGGCATTCAGCCCCTTGTGGCAGTTCCACCATTTAATTAGATAATGGCTGACCAGTACTTCAATGACATTTACCCGCTTTTGATCCACATTCCTTGATACTGTTACAAATATGCAACCTTTGTCATAATATATAGACAATAGCTACAGTCCTATATATTAATAATGAATTTGAAACATAGGTTTCAATAATAACCTACAGGTGGATTCTGAGTGAGGTGGGGGTTGATGTGATAGCGGGTACAAAACCAACACGATGTTTCGGCACGTCAGAATGTCCGATTTTAATGCACGATGCACACCCACAAGGCACAATCCCTACTTGACTATTTAAAGGACGAAGTCAATGCAGATGTTGGGAGGTTTTGTATAAAGACGACAATTGTGGCAGATGAACTCAGGAAGCTCAAAGGCTGCAGCCAGCAACTGGGGCAGTAATGACTAGCAAGGAAATAATCTGAGCTCAGCAATGGGAAGCACACACATCCTGCTGTCAGGTATAGTTAGAGGTAACTGAGAAGATGAGCAGCTTGAGCATTTTGGACCCATTCCTGGATCCAGTGCAGGAAACACTTTAATGACCTTAGCAGGTCAGGAAAGGTTAGTACAGTTCCAGATTTACCTACATTCTGTAGTGCTCCCACCCCCACCCCCCCCCCCCCCCCCCACCACTCACTCTGTCTTGTCAAGTGTAATCCATTGTGTCACAGCCACTTACTTTGCAAGTGTACATATTGTCATGAACACGTGCTATGCTGAATGATGATTTTTTTTTAATCCATTGGTTGGAAACCTGAATTAAACTTTAAAAAGAAAGCAGGAGACAAAGAACTGGAATTAAACTTTTAAAAGAAAGCAGGAGACAGAGGATTGATAAAAGGTCACTGTAGCAGCTAAAATGGCCACCACAATTTGCATCTAAATACCTTACATACCAATGTATTGAGGTGGAGATGTCTTCTTCTTTGGCCTCCTTGTATCGAGAGACAATGGGTAAGCGCCTGGATGTGGTCAGTGGTTTGTGAAGCAGCACCTGGAGTGGTATAAAGGCCAATTCTAGAGTGACAGACTCTTCCACAGGTGCTGCAGATAACGTTGGTTGTCGGGGCTGTTACACAGTTGGCTCTCCCCTTGCACTTCTGTCTTTTTTCCTGCCAACTGCTAAGTCTCTTCGACTCGCCAGACGTTAGCCCCGCCTTTATGGCTGCCCGCCAGCAATGGCGATCACTGGCGACTGACTCCCACGACTTGTGATCATTGTCACAGGACTTCATGTCGCGTTTGCAGACGTCTCTAAAGCGGAGACATGGACGGCCGGTGGGTCTGATACCAGTGACGAGCTCGCTGTACAATGTGTCTTTGGGGATCCTGCCATCTTCCATGCAGTTCACATAGCCAAGCCATCTCAAGCGCCGCTGGCTTAGTAGGGTGTATATGTTGGGGATGTTGACCGCCTCGAGGACTTCTGTGTTGGAGATATGGTCCTGCCACCTGATGCCAAGGATTCTCTGGAGGCAGCGAAGATGGAATGAATTGAGACGTCGCTCTTGGCTGACATACGTTGTCCAGGCCTCGCTGCCGTAGAGCAAGGTACTGAGGACACAGGCTTGATACACTCGGACTTTTGTGTTCCGTGTCAGTGCACCATTTTCCCACACTCTCTTGGCCAGTCTGGACATAGCAGTGGAAGCCTTTCCCATGCGCTTGTTGATTTCTGCATCGAGAGACAGGTTACTGGTGATAGTTGAGCCTAGGTAGGTGAACTCTTGAACCACTTCCAGAGATTGGTTGCCGATATTGATGGATGGAGCATTTCTGACGTCCTGTCCCATGATGTTTCTTTTCTTGAGGCTGATGGTTAGGGCAAATTCATTGCAGGCAGTCGCAATCCTGTCGAGTCTCTGCAGACGCTCTTCAGTGTGAGATGTTAATGCAGCATCGTCAGCAAAGAGGAGTTCCCTGATGAAGACTTTCCGTACTTTGGTCTTCACTCTTAGACGGGAAAGGTTGAACAACCTGCCACCTGATCTTGTGTGGAGGAAAATTCCTTCTTCTGAAGACTTGAACGCATGTGAGAGCAGCAGGGAGAAGAAGATCCCAAACAGTGTAGGTGCGAGAACACAGCCCTGTTTCACACCACTCAGGATAGGAAAGGGGTCTGACGAGGCGCCGCTATGCTGAATTGTGCCTTTCATATTGTCGTGGAATGAGGTGATGATACTTAGTAGCTTTGATGGACATCCGATCTTTTCTAGTAGTCTGAAGAGACCACGTCTGCTGATGAGGTCAAAGGCTTTGGTGAGATCAATGAAAGCAACGTAGAGGGGCATCTGTTGTTTGCGGCATTTCTCCTGTAGCTGGCGAAGGGAGAACAGCATGTCAATGGTGGCTCTCTCTGCTCGAAAGTCACACTGTGCCTCAGGATAGACACGCTCAACCAGCTTCTGGAGCCTGTTTAAAGCGACTCGAACGAAGACTTTCTCCACTATGCTGAGCAGGGAGATTCCACGGTAGTTGTTCTAGTCACCGCGGTCACCCTTGTTCTTATAGAGGGTGACGATATTGGCATAGCGCATGTCCTGAGGTACTGCTCCCTCGTCCCAGCACAGGCAAAGCAGTTCGTAGAGTGCTGAAAGTATAGCAAGCTTGGCACTCTTGATTATTTCAGGGGTAATGCCGTCCTTCCCAGGGGCTTTTCTGCTGGCTAGAGAATCAATGGCATCACTGAGTTCCGATTTTGTTGGCTGTACATCCAGCTCATCCATAACTGGCAGAGACTGGGCTGCATTGAGGGCGGTCTTCGTGACAACATTTTCCCTGGAGTACAGTTCTTGGTAGTGCTCAACCCAGCGGTCCATTTGCTGGAGATGTAGGTCTGGTAACATCTCCAACCCAAACAATGGCTTATGAATTTTGAATGAACTACCTGCCTTGTCTTCATTACAAGACATTAAAGGGCAATCTTGGAGCACTAACACTGGTGGAGATGAGCCACTCAATGGATAATCCTGAGACAATGGGACCTAAAAGATTGGGAATTCTTAGACCTGATCTAATTAAGTTGTAAAAGGTACGATACATTGGGCTATCATGTGACAGACCTTCTATCTGTGTGAAAACTTGTAGTTCCTTCTCTCTATAGCAGACAAGCACCTGCATTTGAGCAGTGCAGGATCCAAGTGGGGTCTGTCTCTCTCTCTCTTTATCCAGGCAACCTGGCAAGTTCAAACCCTGTCTGCTGGCTGCAAAACATCCAAGTTTATCATTGCTACAGACAGAGACCCCAGGAAGCAAACCATCTGCATCACTGTCTCCAAGAAAACCCTGAACCAGTTGGCCACATCTACCAGCCAGGAACTTCAGGATCACAAACCCATCTGGAAGACAACTGGATTACCAGACTCCACAGACTGCATATTCTTTTTTTTATATTGTACTGGACTCTAATCCAACCAATCCATTCTTCTCCACTCTGTAACCTTTTTGTGTGTGTGTGTGATTCTCATGTGTGTGTTTGTGTGAAAGTTGGAGTGTAGTTTATGATTTTACTTAGATTGGTTTTTGGTTTTAAATACAATAAACTAACCTCTTTCTTGTTTAAACTCAAGAAAACTTGTCCGAATGTTTTTTTTTAATGAAAGGAGCATAGGAACATAGGAGCGGGAGTAGGCCATTCAGCCCATTAAGCTGTCCCGCCATTCAATATAATCATGGCTGATCATCCACTTCAATGCCTTTTTCCCACACTATCCTCATATCTCCTTATGTTATTTGTATTTAGAAATCTGTCAATCTCTGCTTTAAACATACTCAATGACTGAGTTTCCACAGCCCTCTGGGGTACAGAATTCCAAAGATTCACAACCCTCTGAGTAAAGAAATTTCTCCTCATCTTTGTCCTAAGTGGCTTCCCCCTTATTTTGAAATTGTGTCCCCTGGTTCTAGACTCCCCAACCAGGGAAAACATCTTAGCTGCATCTACCATGTCTATCCCTTCAAGTATTTTGTAGGTTTCAATGAGATCACCTCTCATTCTTCAAAACTCTAGAGAATACAGCCCAGTTTCCCCAATCTCACTTCATGGGACAGTCCCACCATCCCGGGAACAAGTCTGGTGAACGTTCGTTGCACTCCCTCTATGGTAATAACATTCTTCCTATGTTAAGGGGACTAAAACTGCACACTAAAAGTGCGGTCTAACCAAGGTTCTATACAATTGAAGCAAGACTTCACTACTCCTGTACTCAAATCCTCTTGTGATAAAGGATAACTTATCATTAGCCTTGCTTGCTGCACCTGCATGTTAGCTTTCAGTGACTTATTGACAAGGACACCCAAGTCCCTTTGTACATCTACACTTTCTAATCTTACATTTAAGAAATACTCTGCACATCTATTCCTCCTACCAACGTGGATAACCTCACATATTTCCACATTATATTCCATCTGCCACGTTCTTGCCCATTTACTAAGTCTGTCCAAATCCCCTTGAAGCTGCTTTGCATCTTCCTCACAACACACATTCCCACCTAGTTTTGTGTCATCCGTGAACTTGGAAATACTACATTTGGTCCCCACATCCAAATTATTGATACATATTGTGAACAGCTGGGGCCCAAGCACTGATCCCTGCGGTACCCCACTAGTCACAGCCTGCCAATGCAAGAATGACCTGTTTATTCCTACTCTCTGCTCTTTGCCTGTTAACCAATCCTTAATCCATGCCAGTATATTACCTCCTATCCCATGTGCTTTAATATTGCTAACCAATCTCCTGTGGGGAATTAGCACAGATGATCATAGCACAAAAAGGGTTAAACACTCATTGAACTAGTAAGCACGTCCACTGTTTAAAAGAAATAAACCCTGTTGCGGTCAAACAAGGAGAGGGACAAGAGGGGTGTGCCTTTCGACCCCTCCTCACCTGATCCTAACATCCTTCTCTTTCTTTCTTTCTTCTCTTCAAAGTTGGTATGGCCTGTTCCCTGGCTGTTTCTAAAACATATTGTTCTATATCATCGTCCTAAATACTTTCCATCACTATCAACTGCTGCATGCTACCCCCAAAGGCTGATTTCATTCCCATTTTCTCTGTTGGACATCCAGCAAGCAGCCCAGATGTGTTCATTGCTTATGATTCGCTTGTTCCTAAGCCATGACCCATTCCATCCGAAATTTATATTTTATCTTCCAACACAAATATTGTGATGACTCTGCACCCTCATTTCACTCTTCCAGATCAGAGTTTGCCTCACAAGATCACAAGATAATTACAGGCGAGGACAACAATTTATCTTATCCTGCCTCATCCATTCAGAGAGATCCTAATGTCCCCCTAATCCAGCATCCAATTGTTTTTTTTTTAATGATTCCAAGGGTTTTGTCACAACTACTCTATCTGGAATTTTGTTTCTGTGAAAAAGAATTTCCTGATATCAATCCTAAAATTGCTTTTCACTAAATTAAACCAGTGTTCCTTTGTACTACTCCTGCAATTTAATTTAATGTTTTAGGTTAACTTTCCCTGTACCTTTAACAATCTTATATACCTCTATAAGATCATTTCTCATTTGCCTCCTTTCCTGGCTGAAAAGCCTGAGGTTCTCCAAACTTTTCTCATAACTCAGACTCCTGATGCTAAAGACAAGCTCATTGCCGTTCTCTCCACTGCCTCCAATACTTGAATCTCTCTTCAGTTTCTTAGCAACTAAAACTGGACACAGTATTGATTTGATTTAGAGATACAGCACTGAAACAGGCCCTTCGGCCCACCGAGTCTGTGCTGACCATTAACCACCCATTTATACTAATCCTACACTAATCCCATATTCCTACCACATCCTCACCTGTCCCTATATTCCCCTACCACCTACCAATTTATAATGGCCAATTTACCTATCAACCTGCAAGTCTTTTTTTGGCTGTGGGAGGAAACTGGAGCACCCGGAGGAAACCCATGCAGACACAGGGAGAACTTGCAAACTCCACACAGGCAGTACCCAGAATTGAACCCAGGTCGCTGGAGCTGTGAGGCTGCGGTGCTAACCACTGCGCCACTGTGCCGCCCTCGTAGTCTAGTGTGGTCAGACCAGGGTAATATAAAGTTTGATCATTGCCACCTCTGAGTTACATGTTTATGCTTTGGTTACATAGTTCAACATCTGCTTGGTTTTGTTGATCACTGTTCTATTAGTTCAACAAGTTCAACATCAAGGCTCTTTCAGCTTCACCTTCAGCTATTTCATCAACATTCATGGAGTATGCCTGTTGTCCATTTTTCTTCCTACATGTAGCACTTCACACTTTTCTATATTAAATTCCACCTGCCATTGTTCTTCTCATTTACATACCTTTTTTCAATTCATTGAGTAATTTTTAATTCCATTGCTCCTTCCAGTTTGGTATCATTTGCAAATCTGATCATTTGTATCAAATTTCCATAAAGCAGACAACTTCCCCATCATGCTTACTTATCTAGTGGGTTGTTTTAAACTATTTCATGTTAATCAAGATGACAGATGTCAATGGTGAGAAATAGAACAGCTAACCACTTTTACCACTCATGACAGCATCAAATATTCCCAGATCTGGTGTAGCATGAACCAAATGCAGAGTGATATTGCCCTGACTCAGCTCTGACAACATGCAGTAACCTTATTTTCAGAGGAGTGTTCATTAATGTTCCAGTTCTCATAGCTTATCAAGGTGAGTCAATTTGTGCTGAATTGTGGAAAGTTATCTGCAGCTGATAAGAACTGGGTTAAGGTGGTTCAATTACTTTCACTCAGCAACCTTGCTATTAGTAGAAACAAAGGATTTGAGCCAAGTTCCCAAAGGTGGAAGGGAACAAGTTTTTGCTCCACTTGATTCAGACAGCTGATTTCCTCATTCTGAAAGCATAGTCTCTTGTCCTTTAACCATTTGTTACCACAGATTTAATATCCAAGTTTATTACTTGGTGTCTCCATATTACATCTATTACTTCAGAAATCTTCTTTATATCTCCTTTCACAATTTGCCTTGCTAAGAAAACTCATCTTAGATTATTTAATTTGTTTTCATAGCCCAGCAATCTACTGCCACACTTATCTTGATTCTGAATGAGTGGTCTAAAATGGTCAAACTGTTGTCGTAAATTTGTCCAAAGTGGTTTGCAATGTGCATGACAATTATACGAGCCAGGATCTGCAAATTCTTTCATATACATGCCGCTTGTCAATGGTTGCAGTTAGCCATCCAGTAAAGGAAATTTACTTTGACATTTCAAGCTTCTTATGATATCTAAATGTCAGTTGTTGAAAGTCCCTTTGTTCTTGCCTCTGCCCTTTTGAATGCATCAATGTCTCTCACGTTATTCTAAATGCAGTGATGCCAACAATCTGCTCTTCAAAGCTGTCAATCACATTACATTTAATATTTATGAGATATCATTGGTCTTGATACAGTCACGGGTTACACTGAGATACAATATTTAGTTCAAAGATGAAAAAAAACTTGCAGTTCTTGTTCCACAGTAATCTATGAATCATAACATTGTTTAGCTAGCGGGGAAGACAGGAAAGACTTTATTTACTTTGATACAAAGAAGAAATTTCCATCATGCCTTTGTCCAAAAATGTCCAATTGAACATATATAATTTCATATAAACGTAACTATTGCATTCCCAACACAATTGGCTTACTGCATTTCAGTTTGGGGGCATAATTAAATTCTATGTCAATGAACGTTATTCATTTGGGCTTCAATTTTGAGCTCACTCGAACATGAATTTCTGCATTACCAGTCAAAGTCATTCCTTGTTTATGACCAAGCTTCAAATGATTTCAGCATCATTATGAGACACATCATTCATCATCCTAGTCATGTGTCACTGTTTCATGTCAGTCAAATTCAATATTATTTGGCTAGATGTCACTCCAGTCATAAAACTGTGAGTGGAATTTTACGAGGCCCTGTATCACCAGTGGGGCCTCACACACAGCAGGCGACATATCAGAAATTCAAAGATGCTTTGCCTGTAATTTTCCATCCATGATATTAATGGGAGGAAAATCATTGGCAAGCCACTCACAATTTTTCAATAAGCTGCCAGCTGCATGCGAGGCCCTATTTGGGCCCTCGGAAAACTCCGCCCATTGAGTTTTCAAAGAAAGAAACAATTATGATTAATTTTGTTCCAGACTACTTATATATAGCAAAATTACTACTGTGTACTTATGAGACTGAAGCAAATAAATGAGTTGTTCTGTGAAAAAAGGCCAATTTTTCTGAGATGAGGATAGATGCATATAATTCTATGTCTTTAACAGAATCAGTACTAGGCAGCAGCCTTCTGCTGAGAACAAAATGAAGACAATCAAATATCAGATGTCAACAGCTACCATAGCTGGGAGGAAGGAAAACACCAGCACGCTAGAACCCTTCACTTCTCTCCTTCCTCCCTGTAAGGAGCCTCACCTTGCTTAGTACCTCTCCATGACTGCATGGTGAAACTTCGCCATTCTGGGGATCCCTGTTCCCTCTTTTTTTATAGGCAGGCCTTCTGAAAATACATTTTGTTTCTGCTATATGTCCCATTTGCTGCAGGGTTTTTAAATATTGCAGAGATACTATGTCTTAAAACGTAGTACGAGACATTAACATTTTAAATAAACTTAAGAGCCTTCAATGGAGTTTGCCTGAGATTATATTGTGACATCCCATGCATGCATTGATAATGACTCCACTAAGAATTTCATTTTTTATTTATTCATGGAATGTGCACCTTGCTGGCAAGGCTAGCATTTATTATCCATCTCTAATTCCCATCGATAAGATGGTAGCGAACTGCCTCTTGAACTGCTGCAGTCCATGTTGTGTTGGTACTCCCACAGTTAGGTAAAGACTTCCAGGATTTTGACACACTGACAATGAAGGAATAGCAATGTATTTCCAAGTTAGGATCACACGTGACATGCAGGAGATGGTGTTCCCGTGTGCCTGCTGCCCTTGTCCTTCTAGACATTAGAGGTTGCAGATTTAGGAGGTGCTGTTGAAGTAGCCTTGTTAACTTGCTGCAGTGCATCTTGTAGATGTTACGCACTGTAGCCACAATGCACCAGCAATGAAGGGAGTGAATGCTTAAGATGCTACCAATCAAGCGGGATGCTTTGTCCTCGATGGCGTCAAGCTTCTTAAGTGTTTTTGGAGCTGCACTCATCCAGGAAAGTGGGGAGGCTGACACTCCAGTGCAGCACTAAGAGACTGCTACGCTGCCAGAGATGCCATTTTTCAGATGAGACATTAAACCGAGGCCCCATGTACCCTCTCAAATGGATGTTAAAAATCCCATTGCACTATTTCGATGAAGAACAGGGGAGTTATCCCTAATGTCCTGGCCAATAGTTATCCTTCAAATAACATCATAAAAACAGATTATCTGGTCATTATCACATTGCTACTTCTAAGAGGTTTCTGTGCGCAAATTAGCTGCCGTGTTTCATACATTACAACACTTCAAAAAAGTAGTACAATGACTGTAAAGCACTTTAAGGGGTTCATTGGTCGTGAAAGGCACTATATAAATGCAGGTCTTTCTTTCACAACCATCTTCCTTTGTGCTAGGTATGACTCTAACCAGTGGAGAAATTTCTACTGATTCACATTGACTTCAATTTTACTAGGGCCCCTTGATGCCACACTTAGTCAAATGCTGCCTTGATGCCAAGGGCAATCACTCTCTCTGCACCTCTGGCATTCAGCTCTTTTGCCCTTGTTTGGAGGCTGTGATGAGTTCTGGAGCTGAGTTGTCCTGGAAGAACCTAAATTGAACATTGTTGAGTAGGATATTGGTGAGTAAATGCCACCTGATAGCACCATCAACAACACCTTCCATCACATCGCTGATGATAGCAAATATACTCTCTTGGCATTTCTTCGCGGACAAAGATTTTGGGGAGGATGTAGTCATCGGTTGCAGGCCCGCTGGTGGCTAGTCAGGCCTATCTGTGACCAGCAGATTCTCCTACAGCGGGTACAAGTGAAGGTGTAGTTGCTGCTGGGGGCAATTATATCTAACCTTCTCCTCCTTTTCTCTTTCATGCTGGTTCTGAGTATACTGATGGGACCGTAATTGGCGGCTTTGCATTTGACCTGCTTTTTGTGGACAGGACATACCTGGGTAATATTCCACATTATCGGATAATGCACGAAGTAGCAACAAAGGAGCAATAGCAACCATAATATGATTGAATTCAATGTTGTGTTTGAAAGGAACAAGCTGAAATAGTTGTTAAGATTCTAGATTTAGGTAAGGCCAACTCTCAACGGGATGAGACAGAGGCTGTACACATTAAACTGGACAAATCAAAAGATCACTGGGAGATGTTCAAAAACTAATTTAACATGGTACAAAACCAATTTATATCCCTAAGTGTCTACTTGCAAAAAAACAAGCTCTGGACAACTGAAGAGGGAAGGGCCAACAAAAAAACAACAGAAAAAGCATACAGGTATGTAAAAAAATAGCAGAGGTCCTGGTAAATGGGAGAGAAACAAAGAACTGCACAGGGTGACAAAACAAATAGTAAGAGTTACAAAAAGACATTATGAAAAGAATCGTGCAAGAGATATCAAAATCAAAAAACTTTTACAATTACGTTAGGAGAAAGGGGGTGGTTGAGAGCAATGTGAGCCCTTTATAATCTGACAATGGTGAAATTGTAAATGAAAATAAGGAAATGGTGAACATGTTCAAGCATCAGTTTGCATCATTTACAGTGCTGGACATCTCAAGGAAATTGATATTGATTCAGGGACAGGGAGTCAACAAAATTAACATCAGCAAATTAATAATAATGAAGAAAATAATAGGCGCCATGGCATTGCCAGTGGCGGGAACCTTGGCGGCACAGCCACCCACCAGTCGGCCAATTGAGCCTTATTGGCCTAATTAAGGGCCACTTTCCACCCCGCGGGTATTTTGTCTGTGTCAAGAGGGCTCATTGCCACTTGGGCAGACCGCCAGGTAAACCTTAGCAGCCTCCTAGCGGTTTCCCGGGGGGGACTCTCATTTATGAACACTCCATGGCCCACAGAGGGACAATCCCAGTGGCACTGCTCATCCCTGTGGCAACAGTGCCACTGGTGCACCACGACCACCCACATCCCCCCACAACAGTCACCGGGGCCTTCCTGCCTGGCCCCAGCTTTCTTCCCAAAACCTAGCTGCTCTTCACTGAGGCACCCTCAGTCTGAAGCTGCATCCTCAGTCTGAAGCTGCAGCCAATGATTGGATCAGCAGCTCTCGGGGGCAGGCCACCATCCTCAATTGGACGGTGGCCCTGGCAGCAGTCTGTTAATTGGCCTCCGCCAGCAATAAGTTTCCCCAGGTCCTGCCGCCAACCAAAGCAGGGTCACCTCCCACTTTTGTCTCCTGTGGTGGGATTTCCCAGTAAGCTGAAAAATTCAGCCCAATGCCACTATAGAGTGGCAAATCCCAGGGCTATATGGTTTTCATCCCAGAGTGTTAAGGAAATGAAGTGACTCCTGACAATGAACCAGAGCTGCAGGTGCACACCCGTCAAATCTCGCTATTTTACACATATTTCGTACACTTTCGTGATGTCATCCTAAAGCGTCCTCCATTGGCAGACTGAGTTCACCCACGCGATGATCATTCAGATTTCTTCAGCATGAACAGTTCCAATTGTGTATGGTGATTTCATCACATACTTACCTTCACCTAGGTTATGATGTCATCGAACATGTCTGCATACCTTCGTTCAATGAGATCTTTAAATTTTTCCTGTTGGATGCTCCACCAAGAGAGTCCAGGAGAGAAAATATCTTTAAACTGGGAATGTAGCTGCAAATTGTTTCAGATGTGATTATTTGAGCATTAATCTACTATTTATTGGCCTGGATTTTGCGGTCAGCAGCGAAACAGCAGCTTTCGCCATTGATTGCACAAAGAAAAGCAAACTTACCTGGTTTATTGGCTGCAGTGAGAAGTTCCTCCTCCTGCTGCAGCAGGATCTAATGTCTAGGGAAACAGTGAGGTCTTCTAGCATGACGCATTGCTGATGATGCCACGCCCCCCCCCAGTGATGTCACGAGTTGAACACATGACCCTTGTTAGTCTTCAGTTCAATGGCAGGTGAGTTTTTTTTTTATCATTTTACATATTTTAAAACAGTTAGGGACTCCTTTTAAAACTGTTATAAACTTTTAGTTACTTTTAACACTTTTATAACAGTTTTTAAAAGTTTATAAACTTTTAAATACTGAGACAGAGGGAAAAGGGAAGGGAGGCTGAGAGAGGGAGGAAGACAGATACAGCGAGAGACCAAAAGGGAGACACAGAGATTGAGACAGGGGAAAGACACTGAGAGATAGACACCAGATCCAGAGAAACAATTAGAGAGCGGATTGAGATCTGCACACACACACATAGGGCTGAATTTTACGCCGGCCCAGCGGGTCGGATGGTGGCGAAGGGGTGGCATAAAATTGAGCAGGAGGCCTACCCACCCCGCTTCCACATCTGGTCAAGTTTATGGCGTTGGGTGGGGGGTGGGAAACGGCCCTCCCGCCCGAGACCAATCAAGGCCCTTAAGTGGCCACTTAATGGCCAATTAAGGGCCCTCACCTGCCTCCGCGGGTATTTTACCCATGGCATGCGGGCATGCTGGGGACATGAAAGGCCGCCCAGCAATAGCTGTCGGCCTTTCCGCGCCCCGGCAGGGGGAGTGGGTGCATGGCAGTCAGGCACAGGGTGCCCGATTGAGGGCCGACCCCGCCTCCCAACCCACCCCCGGGACCCAAGACCCCCCTCTCCCTCCCAAACGACCACTCCAGCCTCACCAAGGAAGGACCAATCCCCCTGGTGAGGCGACCCCAAATCACCTTACCTCCTGGATCCATCGTGTCGGCTGGGCTGCAGCCCCAGCAGTGGCCACCGCTCCCGGTGGCGCTGCTGGGACTAAGAGCTGCCAGCCCGCTGATTGGCCGGCAGCTCACTGAGGCGGGACCTCCTCCCTGGGTGGAAGTCCCACCTCAGGACAATTAAAGCCCGGGGACCTGTAAAACGTGGGACGGATCCCCTGGCTAGGTGGAAGCAGGATCGCCACCGACTTTCGCATCGGTGGTGAATTCCCGTCCGCCTAAGGTAAAATCCAGCCCATACACACTTAAACACGAGACAGAGAGAGAGATCGACAGAGAGAGAGAGAGAAAAACCCTAGACACACACAGAGGCATAGAGATCCAGACCAAGGGAGACTGAAACAGAGGAAGAGACTGAAACGCTAGACCTTTCTGGCTTCATGGATCAGAAGAATGCTAAAGGACCAATTATAATGGAAACAGGCAGGCATCAAGCAATCAATAGGTATGGGTCCCTTTTCCCCACAGAGCCCGTACTCATTCTTGGGGTAGATCACTGTGCTGCTGCATTTGGAGAGTTGACAGGTGTAGGAAAGTACTGTGTTGTTGACAATTCTTCCTGGCCCCTGGCTTTGCTTAAACCTCTCGACTGCTGAGATCTGTCCCTCGGGTATCAACGGCACCCGGCTCCTCTTCACCACCCACACTTGGCTCCCCCAGCTCCTCTTCCCCCAGTTCCCGTTCCCCCACCCAACCCACAAAACCACTGGCTCCTCAGTCCCACTGATGTGGGAAACAGCCTTTGATGGGAGGGGAAACGGACAGCGAAACTGCCTGAAGTTCCCCACCCCCCCCCCCATGAAGTGCTGTTTCCTACATTGTTGGGAGTGAGGAGCCAGGGTGGGAGGTGGAGGAACCAGGGATGGGGGGAAGTGGGTGGGGTGGGATAAGGAGCCAGGGGAGCTGGGGTAGTGGGGATGGGGCGGGGGGGGTGGGTGGTTGTGGAGGAGGAGAGGCCAGGCAGTGTTGATACCCGAAGGAGAGAACCCAGCAGACAGGCATTGATTAGCCCTGCAATGGTCTTTATCAAAAGGGACTGGGTTATTTTATTTTCCCTGTCTGTAGTTAGCCGGAATTTTCTCAGATTAACACAAGAGGTTCAACACTCCCTCCCCACCCCCTCTCCCATTTTAAACCACACTCTGAGGCCCTAATTCTTAGTGTGTAAAAATCCATGCAAGTTGTGTACAAATAGCCAAAATTCTCCCACTACTGGTCCCTGCCACTTTAAGGATCAGAACAGGACCATCAGTGTGCGCTCCTCTGAAGTCCATTGTGGCACACCACAACTTCCAGCTTTCGCCGCAAGTATGATTGCCAGAGGCTGCGGTGCTGTTGTGGCCCTCAGTGGCAGTGCACATCTCAGCATTTGCCACTACTGGGAAAGGAAAATCCATATCATTACGTTATTTGCAATCCAAACTTATTTGTGAGAGGTTACATGGCTCTTGGGCTAGTGTGCTCCTTTGTTGTGGCTCTCAATCTTTGCTAATCCTTTATCGTCTTTTGTCTTTTCTCCCCCAGTTTCCTCTTTTCCACTGTCTAAGTTCCTCTACCTCTAATACTGGGTGTATTTTAGCCCAACTACAAGTTCAAGTTTAATGTTACTTGCTCCTTCCCCAGACCATGATCAAATTTGGCTTCCACCACTACCCATCCCCAACCATGTTTAAATCTGTATTCAAAAGCAAAGTACTATGATGCTGGGACACTGAAATAAAAGCAGAAAATGCTAGAAATACTCAGATGATCAGGCAGTATCTGTGGAGAGAGAAACAGTGTTCGCATTTCAGAGTGATGACCTTTTGTCAGAACTCAAATCTTTATTTATTGCTGGCAAGAATATGCGACGTGGTACTACCGGTTTATCAGCTTTATTTTGCCACAATATGTTTCCTCGTTGAAGATTGATTTTGCTGCACAGTAATGCATTTCTCTGCTGCTTCTGGATCTCTAAATTCTTTATTGCGCACTCACATCTCACAGGCTATATGTACTCACCCCCATGGAGGAGAAGGTGCTGGAAATAATTGGAGAGTCTGTCACTGAGGGACTGAAACAGTTGAGAATGATGGTGTGTTCCTGCCTAATCCACCCTCTCACATCCCACTTGTGTTATGCACAAGCTGCAGCTGGTGTGACTATGCACCACTTGCTTTCCCCCCCCCCCACCTCCTTCCCTCAACCCCAAACCTGCCCTTCGGTTTTTATGCTTTCAGATACTCAAGAACCGCCACCTGGCCAGACAGTTGTGCGGGAAGCTAAAGGCCTAGAAGGAGCAGAGACTGATGAGGAAGAAACACCATCACTCGATCTGACACTCACAGATACCAGCTCAGCTACTGGCTCTACACATACTGTAGAGTGTAGCTTAGAGATGGAATCTGCATTAGGTGATTCACCAGGCACAAGTGGGCTGTAGCCAGGGCAGATGAAAAGGATAGCACACAAGTTCTGCTGCAGAGGACTCAGATGAGGACTTTGATTGGGCAGCATATAGAAAAAGGCAGATGGGCTTGGTTGTGGACACCAGTGTTCAAAGGGGCTTTCAGGATCTCACAGCAGTCCAGCAATCTGTCCTCCAACAGATTACTGTGATGGCCGAGGTGCCGCCCCGGGCAAGTGGCAGTGGTTTCATGAATCCTGAACACGTTGTCCTCTCTCAAGATGACACATTCATTCTCCCACTGCTGCCACGCTGCCAGAGCCGTTGCTGTTGCCTGTCAGCCGGCCAGCTGCAGAAACTATCGGCACTACGGAGCCAAATTTTGCAGCTTAAGTGTTGAGCGGGACATAACCCTGATAGAGTCACAGTCAAGTGCCACCTGATATCTTGATCTTAATCACACAAAACCAAACACAAAAGCTTCCCAAGATGGTACTGGAGTTCCATTATGTGGATGGGAAGAGACTCTGAGGGATATCACTGCCTTGCTAGTGAATCATCACCAGGATACGTAGGATAAGACGAAGAAGGTGGAAGAGTTAGCTGACACTTTCCATTGGTGTCATGTAGGAAAATAATTTATAGTTGTCAAGTTTCAGAACATGCGAAAAGCATGACCCTAAGCTTCCGGTTGCTTGCCATTTCAACACTCCCCCCTGCTCTCATGCCAACATTTGTGTCTTTGGCCTGCTCCAGTGTTCCAGTGAATATCAACGCAAGCTTGAGGAGCAGCACCTGATCTTTTGAATAGGCACTCTACAGCCATGCGGACTAAACATTGAGTTCAATAACTTCAGAGCATGACTGGCCTTTTTTATATTATATTTTTTAACCATGTGCCTGTTTTTCATGTAGTTAGAGCTGCTCATTATTCTACTACTAACACTTTCTGTGGCCTTTTGCTTTGTCTTTTCACCACAAGCATTAACACACTCTTTGCCTTTGTCCCAGGTCAGCTTTGTTATTTAATCTCTTCTGCCCTCTGCCCTATCAAATATCTTCCCCTTTGTTCTCTCCCCCATTCCCCACCCTGTCACTTGCTTAAAACCTTTGCAAGATCTGATGAAAGGGCACAGACCTGAAGCGTTAACTCTGTTTTTCTCTCCACAGATGCTGCCAGACCTGCTGAGTATTTCCAGCATATTTTGTTTTTATTTGAGATTTCCAGCATCTTCAGTATTTTGCTTTTATTTTCTTACTGGAGTTCTGTTACCTTAGCAGTTGCCTTGTTTCATTGGTCAGTAATACTGCATGGCTTGGTGCTACATAACGTGCATTCATCGGGTAAAACACAGTGGAAGAATTTAAGTTTACCACTCATTTGCTGTTTGGTCAAGTTTTGCAAATAAAATGTTATCTTTCTAGCGTGTTTCAGGACAGTTCTTAAATTAGGCAATTGTGAGATGATGGTTAAATCTGCAGAGTATTTTCTGAAGTCATAGACAATGTTCCCTCTAGGCATGAGTCCAATGTGCTAACTCCACTGTCAGCCCTGCGCAGGCCATGCACAAGTTGGCCCACTAAAATTACTGCACATGCACGTCCACGCAACTAAATTGAAAGCGGTCATGCATTTTTTTTTTAAATCGCCTGCACACTCCACAGAAAAATTAGAGGGAACATTGGTCATTGTTGTGGTCTGCAGATTGCATTTCCAGATTGTTTGGCTGGAGTTACTCTGAAGAGAAGGAGAAAGGGGCAGAGAGCGAGGGGGAGAGATAAAGGAGGGCAGAGCGAAAGGGGGGCTGAGAGAGAGGAGAGCTGAGAGAGAGGGGGAGAAAGGGGGGCAGAGAGAAAGAGGGGGGCTGAGAGAGAGGGGGGGCTGAGAGCGGAGTAAACAGAGAGAGAGAGAGAGGGCAGAGAGAGAGGAGCAGCAAGAGAGAGAAAGAGGGCAGAGAAAGAAGGGAGGCTGAGAGAGAGGGGGGGCTGAGAGAGAGAGGGGGCAGAGAGAGAGATGGAACAGAGACAGAGAGTGTGTGAGAGAGAGCGAGGGGACAGAAAGAGAGTGAATGGGGTAGAGAGCAGGGTGACAGAGAAAGAGAGGGGGACAGAGAGAGAGAGAGACTGAGGGCACATGGAGAGAGGGGGGACCAGAGAGCAGGGGGATGACACAGAGAGGGGAAATGACAAAGAGGGGGAACAACACAGAGGGTAGAATGAGAGAGTGGGGTGAACGACACAGAGAGGGGAATGACACAGAGAAGGGAAAAATAATACAGGGAGGGGGGATGACACAGTGGGAGGGGGACAACACACAGAAGGGATGACAACACAGAGGGGGGAACACAGAGAGGGGAAGGAACACAGGGAGGGGGGACATAGAGAGGGAGTGGGAGAGAGACAGAGAGAGAGAGAGGAGGGAGAGAGCATGATCAAGATCACTCCTGACAGATGTACATCTATCCAGAATACTCCGCATCGCTACAAGAAGTGTGTGGGCAGACATTGACTACTTGAACAAGCAAACAAAATGCCAGGTATTTCACTAAATCAGTGCCAAACATGGTGACCAGAAAGTCGGTCATTAAATTATTCTTCTCATTTAAAGCTTCTTCACACAAATGCACATTTGTTGTTGTTTTGTAAGATAAATGTTTAATGATTTTATATTTCTGAAATTGTCAAACTGACCGCATAGGTAATACAAAGATTGTTATGTGCGCCCCCCGCCCCCACCATGCGTAAGGTTGGATATGCCTGATCCAAGCCTTTAACCTTGTGTTTTAAACTAAGCTAGCTGCTAAGTTATTTTAAAACACAAGTTTAAAGGTTTGTTTTATGTAAACACATGTTAAAATTGCAAAAATCACTAAGGGAATATCTCAATTTCTATGCTCTGGCACGCATTACTTTCACTTGGGACACAAGCTCAGTGGCATGTTGAAATTTGCTGGACTTTTACTTCTATCACAATTCCGCTGCTATCCATTTGGAATCACATTGTTTCAGAACTTGTATTGAGAGGAAAACAGACAAGAAAATCCAAGGAATCTCCAAACTTCAGCACTAAGTTCCTCATGAATACAAGAGTACGGTGTAATGGGGCTGAGTGATATTGGCAAAAAACAGGATGCTGCTGACCCATATACAACAGTTAGTAAATACAATGTAATGGATAGCTTTAGTGTATCCCATCTACAAGATGCACTACAGCAATGCACCAAGGTTCCAGAGACAGCAACTTCCACACCCGCAACCTCTACCACCTAGAAGGACAAGGGCAGCAAATGCATGGCAACACCACCACCTGCAAGTTCCCCTCCAAGCCGTACACCATCCTGACTTGGAACTATATTGCTGTTCCTACACTGTCGCTCGGTCAAAATCCTGGAACTTCCTTCCTAACAGCACAGTGGGTGTACCTACCCCACATGGACTGCAGCAGTTCAAGAAGGCAGCTGATCACCACCTTCTCAACGGCAATTAGGTATGGGCAATAAATGCTGCCATAGCCAGCGATGCCCATATCCCATGAACCAAATAAAATTAATAAACCTTAATCAATCATGAACTATCTAAGATTCCTTAGCAAAATCCATGCTGCATTTGCAGTTTTTTAAACTATCAGGGAAGACATAGTAAAAATGTATTATGTTTCAATGACCATGTTAGAAACAGTCATTACTGATGTTTTATTTTGCTGCAAATTGGATTGAAGGACAAGTATGCCAAAGATCAGTAAGTGTAATGTGCATCATTTACTGTCCAGTTTGAGGGCAGATAAGCTGAGTGGCCAATGCCATTTGAAAGTTGTCTGCATTATATAATTACAATCCATTAAAAGGACACCTTTGATAACAGTTAAGAGGTTTGGCTTGGACATAAATTGGTTAGTCCAGAGAACAATCTTACAGATCGTGACTAACATTTTTAACTGAATAATACATTTAGTAACACCTGCTCAACTTTTTTCAGAAAAGCTTTTTGTTAATAATCATCTTGTCAGACCTGAATCCGAATCGACAGTGATAGTCTAAGATATAGACATAAGTGAATTTAAGAGAATCGCTTTATTGGAGGAACTGAAGGGCTGTCTTTATTAGTAATTGTGTTTATCTAATTTTTTTATTCGTTTTCGTAAGTAAATGACATTTTGTCCATGAGAAATGCTGCTGTTTTTGTATTTTAGAATCCAGGACCTAGTTTAACAGTCTGTTAAGATGAATACACTGGTCTTGGCTATCTACAGTTAATCTCTCTGTCCCTTCCTATCCTCCTCTGCTTTTCTCTTTTCCATATCTCTTATGAAGTACTATTTGCTCCATCTTATAAAATTCTCCTGATTTGAAGATCACTGCCCTTTCATTGGATGCCCTGTCTTAAGATACATATTACAAGCAGGTGGAGAAGTTGCACAAAGATTGACCATCATGGGTTAAATTGTCCTGTGACAACAGCAGTGTGAGAAATGGTCCATCTTCCTATTGCTGATTCTTCTACTGCCTCACCTCAATAACCGCAATAACAATCCTCTCCTTGAGGTTCATGGTTTACTGGATGAATTTGCACTCCTGACACAGTGTGAGTCCACAGATGCCATCCGATAAGGTCCATCTGCCACCCCGTGACATGATATAGCAAGCTGTATTCTGTCAACAAAAGTAATTTGCATTGACATTGCATACTATTTTGCTTGATAGCTAGTTAATACAGTTCTGTTGCTCTCCATTGATGATTGCATGTTTAGCTACTTTATTTATAGGGAGAAATGTATTTTAAATCTGACTGTGTTTTGATGGCATTAGGTTGGCTATACACTTTACATACAGTTTAATTGCCCTCATGTCCGTGGCTGAGTCAATAATTTTGACAATTTTCCTTCCAGGTTTCATGTCACCAAGCTGCACACCGCACAACACGATCTGAAGTGCACTATTTAATGGGCCAATGTGGAAACAGAATTTGGAGGAGCCAGGAGATGTCAAGGATTCACAAAGGGTAAGGGAAGCAACCAAGTTCAATGATGCTTCCCTGGAATTATTGCTGGGTGCAGTTAGGAGCAGGAGGGACATATTTTTCCATATCAAAGGGAGGAAGAAATCTGCTGCTGTTACAAAGAAGGCCTGGTTGGAAGAGGCTGAGGAGATGAGCAGCAGGAGTATTGTGCCCCAGACTTGGACACAGAGCAGGAAGTGATTTAGTAACCTAACCAGGTCAGGAAAAGTAATTACTTTTGCTGATTCACCTACTCCAACCCCTCAACTCTGTCTTACAAACCATACTTAATCACTTCAATCCTCACACTCACTTAGGCTTCAGCATTACCCCATTCTTCACTTTCTAAACACTTCCCTACTTCCCTATGTATCCATCCACCACTGCCCCTTACCTCAATCCTTATGCAATGTGATGCATCTGTCTCATTGTCACTACATCCATCAGATGAATACGTGATCTTCATTCACTTACAGTCTGGTTTTTCTCCACTTGAAGAAGAGAGCACAAAATGCAAGGGGGGTGGACTGGATGAGAGGTGGCTTACTGCAAATCGTGCAGCTAACAGATGGAGAGGAGGACGCCCTAAAGGTAAGTGGTAAATCTTAGAGGTGGCAAGTCTGGAAACTCACAGACTGGTGACAGAATTAAAAATATCTCTGACATACCAGAAGAAAACTGGGTATGGTGATTGTCAAGATCATTACTTTGCAACAACTAAATCATATCCCTGTCTTCCGCCTTCCAGGGTCTTCATGCATAAAGCAAGCATCACTAGAGATGCTTGAAGACAATTCCTCAGAGGACCTCATTCCTTTAGAGGGTGCGCTATCACAAGGCATACCGCCATGTACCAGTGCAAATACTTGGACTCGGTGGGTCCAGTTAGAGAGTTAATTGGATAGACACTGGTGCAGGGACAACTGTGGATAGCCCAGAGTGGGGGTGCAGTTCTCGCCAAGCTGGGCACAGATACTGAACCCCGGGATCATTATTGAGAAGAAGGATGGAAGTACATCAGCAACTTTGTGAGGTGCTGGCAGACATGCCACACACACTCTCAACAATAGTGGAGAGGATGGAGGTGTACAATTCGAACAGTAGTGGATTAGTGGCACTGGGAATGGCAAAATTGCCTGCCATAGAGAGAGTGGTTGCTTCCCTGGAGCTTCAAGCCTAGCTCTCAAAGAAATCCATGTAGGCCATGCCCACAATTGTGCAAACTTTGGATTCTAATATGTTGGCCATCTCAAACAAGTTGACAGGTAGTTTATTCATTGTTTTACAACATGTCACTAATCTTCACCAAGCTGGTCTGCAATAGTGTGGCAGTGGTTGGCACTAGCCCAGGAGAGGATGATGACGAAAGAGGGCACAGCAGTAGAAACCCTACTCATAGCTCTCCTATTTTTCACAATTTGCCCCAAACCCCATTCAGTCAGTTCCCAACAAGCTGCCTCAGCACTGGATAGCTGAGTCTGTCCCTGCACAAGTGCAGGTAGAGCAGTCATTTATGCAGCCCTCAGGGACTCGAAAACCCAGAGGGGATGGACCGAAAGCATCTTTGCACCCAGGACAGGGATATGAAAGTTTGCCTCTGCCTCTGCTGAAGCCACATGAGATGCAGCAAATAGAAGTGGTAGGAATTGTAAATTAAAGCAAATGTTATTCACCAAGGATATGACATGGGTGTTTGACAAAATGTTATGTTGTTAAGTTTCCTTTTTTTATAACACTGCATAAAATATATTGATCAGCACCACTTGCACCCTTTGGCCATTATTGTGTCCTGAATGCCAACTCGGCCTTTCACTTGTTTCATGTTGAATGTCACTATATGATGGACCCATTGGATGGATATGCAACAGGTGTATGCATGAAGGACCTTGTTTTGTGCACAGGGCGGGAGGAGGCGGCAGTGGGAATAATTAACTGATCCTTCTAGCTACGAGGACATCCTGGGCAGCAATGTCCACAGCTCGTCTGGCAATGGGTGCTCCATCTTCATAGTCCTCCTCTTTCTCTTCTTCAATGCTCTCCTCATCCGAGGATGCTTGTTGAGTGCCTTCATACTCCTCCCCCTGTAATCTCCCTGCTACGCAATATTATGCAGGACGTAGCACACCATTATAATTCTGGACACTCTCGCTTTCAAGTACTGAAGGGTACGTCCAGACCTATCCAGGCACCTGAAGCGCATCTTCAACATGCCAATGGCTTGCTCTATCTAACACCTGATGGTCAAGTGGCTCTCGTTGTAGCACTTCCGTACATCAGTGGTGTCATGAGACAAGTTTGAAAGGGGTATCCTTTGTTTACTTCAATTCCTCCTTTAAGTCTGGTTCCTGGAGCAAAAGGGCTGAAACTTTGGACTGGCATAGTATGAAAGCATCATGACAGCTCCCAGTAAATCTGGTGTGTACCAGCATAAACCTTTTCTTATGGTTGCACACCAGATGCACGTTGATGGAATAAAATCTCTTTCAGTTGATAAAAACTCATGGTTTCTGTGGTGATCCTTGGATTGCCACCTGTGTCAAATTGATGGCAAATACAAGTGCCCACTCATTCTGGCTATTGGCATCAGAGGGGAAGTTTATGTAAGTCAACACCCTGGAAAACAACCCATCCATGACCTGCAATATACATTTATGGGTAACCAACTGAGAGACAGTCAACATCTCTCCAGTGGCGTACAAGAAGAGCCAGAGGCAAAGAAATTGAGGGCAATGTGAATTTGACAGGGACGGGTAATGCATGGTCAATAGGTCCCACAGGGAGCAACTTTTCTTGAAGGAGGCACCTGCCCTGGCAATCTAAGTCCGCGGAAGCACTGCTCTTCAGATAGGCCAAGGAAGCAGAGCCTCTGTCGGTGCAACCTCCGACACAGGTAATGCCTCCTGCGACCTCAGCCTCTCTGTTGGTCTCCTCTGGTGTTCTGCACCTCAAATTCAAAAACATTTCATACTGATGCTGTAGTTATAATGCACATGAGCACTGAATCTGGTTTTTTTCTTATTTCTAAAGTAGTCTGCCGTGCGATGTTCTGAAATACAGGTAAGAAATAAATGCAGAGAACCAGAGGATGTTGCAATTTAATCATGGACAGAAAACCACAGGGAGTAAACCCTGAATTCCCAATATCCATTGCTGGTGGGCAAGGCTCCCTGGCCACAGAACAATTTTATAAAGTTGGCCCTGTACATACACCTTTACTGATAAAATTGGCTCAATACAAACATCCTTATAAATAAAAGTATCCTTATCTATGCAATCATACAGATTGGCCATATGTGTACAGCCTTATGGATAAAATTAACCCTGCATATGAACCCTAACTGATAAAAGTGACCCTATACATACACCCTTATGGATATAATTGGTCCTATACATTGTAAATTGTATATCAATTGGTTGTTTAATTGAATTCAGGTGGTGGGTATTAATTGGGGACTCACCTGTGCTCATATATATAGGAGCAGGCTTAAAGAGGGGTTGTTGGTTGAAGGTGCATGATATACAATGTGAGTTGCTGTCAATAAAGGTTTGTAAATGTGTGCAAAATGATTAGGCTCCAGTGTTCTCCGTCACTGCCTGGCTATCTGCATTATAGCAGATACGCATCCTTACTGATAAAACTGGCGTTAACCACCCCACTGATAAAACTGACCCTATCAATACACCCTTATGATAAAATTAGCTCTAAACATGCAACCTTACTGATAAAATTAGCCTTAAACATAAATGCTTACTGATAAAATGGGTCCATGAGCAAGGCCACTGTTTCAAGCCATTAAAGTATTTTTATTACATTAGATTGCAGGATATTTAAAGGTGTTTTGCAATCACATTCTACAGTTCAGTGTGTTTTTCTGTGAAAACAAAAATCCAATGGCCTTACTTATGAAATATGAAAATAAATATTCAGAATAGGATTGCTATAATACTTGAATTTGTCGTAAATTAAGCTGCAGCTATATTCAACATTCCACCAGTTGTATTTTAGGAAATAAGAAAGTACACAGCAATGTAATGTTTGCTGCGTGGATTTAGCAAATCTTAAGAGGGAAAATTAGATCTAATATTGTAAAAAAATATTTCTTAAAGGTGTCTGGGGTCATACCTGTAGTATAAGGGTCTGAAAGGGTTAATGTTGAGATAGCGTAAAGAATACCTCCTACCATGATGCTATAAGAGATCACATGTGAGAGAGACTTGAAGAGAGATGCAACGTGGCTTCAGAAGGATCGTCCAGATTGGTATAAAGCTGTACATAATTATAATGTAATAAAGGTTAATGTTCTAATTATTCCTGACTAAAGAATCTCTCTAAGCTAGACTAACTAAGATGGCAGCGTACCAAACAAACATACTACTTGGTGACTTAGATTGAGAACAATGATGGTTCTTACCATACAACACCCAGAAGAGTTTGAAGCAATTTTTTGAAGAGGGTTGACCTGAAAAAAGCACCAAAAATACAAAATTTGAGAAGAAGCTGTGGAAAGTTTCCAGAGCTCCAGACACATAGAGTCAGGAATAGGCAGGTAGAAATCTGGTCCAGCGATCACAGGCTTCAAGTTGGAGAACCAAGCAACCCTGAAAGAGGGTAAAAAATTTGTCCCAAATGGCACTAGGCAGGCAGCACTGGGAAAGTCTTTAGCAAGGGCTGATCCAAGGTCGATGCCATTACAGGTGGCAACCAGAGTGAGAAGCATAAAAAAAAATTCAAACAACAAGGCTGCAAAATTTTTTTTATTCATTCATGGGATGATGGCATTGCTGGCTAGGCCAGCATTTATTGCCTATCCCTAATTGCCCTTGAGAAGGTGGTGGTGAACTGCCTTCCTGAACCACTGCAGTCCATGTGGGGTAGGTACACCCACAGTGCTGTTAGGAAGGGAGCTCCAGGATTTTGACCCAGCAACAGTGAAGGAACGGTGATATAGTTCCAAGTCAGGATGGTGTGTGACTTGGAGGAGAACTTGCAGGTGGTGGTGTTCCCATGCATTTGCTGCCCTTGTCCTTCTTGTTGGTAGAGGTCATGGGTTTGGAAGGTGCTCGATTCTCTAAGAGTAGGGAGTTAAAGGAGCATAGCAGTAATACAAGGAGGAAATAAACCTCAAGTCTAGCTGTGACATTTCAAAGGGAGAACTACTCCATTGCTATGCGGATTAGCCCCATCAGAGCTGTTGATGGTAAGGAAGCTTAGAACACAACTTCCAGTCCTACCCAAAAGGTTAGTTCCAGGACTATAAATTCAGGATTATCTGAGCATTCAAGACAGAGAAAAGTCTTACAGAAGACAACAGGCCCATAATTACAAAAGGAAATACCATACCAGGAACCTACTGAAGTTGACAGAAGGACAAAAGGTTTGGGTACAAGACCAAAGCAGAGAAGGAGTAATCGTCCAGAGAGATGATAATCAACAGCAATCTTATTTAGTACATACTTCAGAAGGTACTCTTAGATGAAACAGGAGGAATCTTATTCCTATTAATCAAATAAGTTAATCAGTCATACATTTGGACAAATCAGTTGTTGAACCTGAAATTCAGAAAACACCGAATACTGCAAACCTCACTGAAGGCTGTCCAAGTCAAGAAACAAGAGGTCAGAGGAAGACGAGCAATCTTTGGCATCTGACAACAACAAGATCAGGGATAGTTGTGAAGCCTCCTGACAGATTGAATCTAGAATGTCAGAGACTTGGGGGGAGATGGGGTAGTACGTACAAAATAAATATAAGTGAATGTATGTAAATATATATTTTTGGGTAAAGACTTGAGGGGAGATGTAGTATAAGGGTCTGAAAGAGTTAATGTTGAGACAGTGTAAAGAATACCTCCTGCCATGATGATGTAAGAGATCACATGTGAGAGAGACTTGGAGAGATGCAACGTGGTTTCAGAAGAATCACACAGATTGGTGTGAAGCTGTACATATTGTAATGTAATAAAGGGTTAATGTACCAAGCAAACATACAACAATGCCCTCCAGGATATTTTTATTATTGACCATTCTGATGCATTTTCTAGCATTTTGTAGAATCCGACAATGCAGCACTGCATTCAAAAACATATTTTTCTCAATATAGTGGCTAGAAGATTTGAGATAGAGTAGAGATAAATAATTGACGTGATGATTCACAAGGCACTAAGAAACAAGAGGATGCAGATGTGGAAATGAATCACATAGAATTTAAAGCACAGACACAGGTCATTTGGATTAGGCCAGCTTTCATGTTTCACACAAACCTCCTCCCATTCTACTTACTTTGGGATCCACTTCCTTGCATTTCTATTCAATAATTTAGTTTGGTAACCACTCTGTTGGATTTTCCTGTTTAAAACTTGATTGTTTTCCTTGCATATGGCATGTCAACAGAAACAGCTCCTGAAAGTCTAAATTGGCAATAACTTTGGTTCAGTAGTGGGCTCTCACATAACTTTAGATGTTGCCCCATCATGCAAGATTAGTCACATAACACTACATTCAGTGTCATTGCAGGCACTGTATCTTTAGAATATTGGGACTACCTACTGTTTTTAATATGCAAAAGGCATATAAGCAATTACAATTCATGTAGATCGTGGGGTTTCTTAGACTGTTTTATGGAGGATACAAATATTAAAGCCTGTGATCGGAAGTAAAATCATTATTTTATATAGTTTTGAAGACCCAATATTGTTCTATGTGGCAAACAAAAGGTGCCAGCCATCCATTACACTTACACTTGCCCATAGACTTTCTATGAGTTTTTGCCCTGGAATTTTCAGTGATTAGAAAGCCATTTCAGCACAGCAAACTCTATAGGGAACCTGGGACCTGCGTGAACAAGGCAGGTGTATCTGCTTAATCAATCAGATTGAAGAATCATTAATGAGCCACACAATTTCTGAACAGGGAAGTATCAGTTAGAATCTTTAATTCAATGCCAAATCATGTACAGAAAGTGAAATAGAGGGAAAAAAATATCAAATTCAGAGCGCGATATAAAAAAGACAAAAGTAAACAAATCTTTTTTTTTGAATCTCTAACAATAATTAAAATCTTAAGGAATGAGATTCCACACTTGTAATTTTCAGTGGCAAAGAAGTTGCATGGGAATAATTAAGGCTTATCATGATGTCAAAAATTTACTTACAGTGGAATGGGCAAGCCTTTACTATTTTTGATTACATTAGTATGTACATATCATGTAAGTACAGCAACTTCATTCCCACATATGTATTTCAAAGCCAAGCCTCTCAGCAAGATACTGTTTTTACAAAGCTTCTGGAGGAGCACAGCAAGTTGGACAGCAACTTTCTTATTTCCATGTTTTAGTATGCACATGCAATTGCTGTCCAATTCTGTTTCTGTCCAATTTGTACTTTAAAAATCATGAGTGCTGTTAGGCTTAGCATTATTTCTGCAGCAAGCTTCAGCCCAATATTTGTTCATTAATTCAACTTAGCAATCAAATCAAAAAGACTTATGGTTCCATGACTCCCTCCTCACTTTATTGTCAAATACAAAAAATGCCTGCATTCTTCAAAAAGTTGTGATTTTCAATAGAAAACCTTTATTAGAGAAATAATGGACAATGTGTAAGATTTGGAAGTCATCCATGACCCCAAGACTATGTATGTTAGTAATCTTAGAGCTTTAAAAATTACTGCTCATTCCTATTTAGAATCTGCAGTGAATATTATTTGGGTTTCATGAGTTCTAGGCTATAATGCAATGTTAGCTGTTATAATTGTTCAATATATTTTTTTTATTCTTTCATGGGCTGTGGACATCACTGACAAGGCCAGCATTTGTTGCCCATCCCTAGTTGCCCTTGATAATTGAGTGGCTTGCTAGGCCATTTCAGAGGGCAGTTAAGAATCAACCACATTGCTGGGGAGTCACTTGTAGGCCAGACCAGGTAAGGACTGCAGATTTCCTTCCCTAAAGGACAGTAGTGAACCAGATGGATTTTTACGACAATTGTTAATAGTTTCATGGCACTGTTACTGAGACTTGCTTTCAATTCCAGATTTTTTCTTAATTATTTTATTTATTAATTGAACTTATGAATTAATTGAATTTAAATTCCACCAGCTGCCATGGTGGGATTTGAACCTGTGTCCCAAGGATTTTGGCCTGGGCCTCTGGATTACTAGTTTATGCATTAGACTGTGAAACATAAAGCTTTATTCAGCAAATAAATTTCTTAGTCACAACTATTTCTGCATTTGTAATATGATCACTTTGATACCAAGTTCCTTAAAGATAACTTTCAAGTCTTTGGTATGCAGAGTTTGTATCATGAGCAATCGAACCTCCTAACCAATAAATCATGAAGTTGCAAGAGGGTTACAATGATTGATGTCACAATGCAGATCAAGAGGCCATGCCCAACGGGCTAGAGTCCGCTAGAATGTAAAATTATGATTAAAAAGGTGTTGAAATAGCATTAGCAATGTAAGCCAATGTATTATTTTACCTTTTAATGTACAATCACTTTTTAATCATGTAACTGTTCTTTTATGTCTTTTGTATTAATGTATATAGACCGGTTGTGGTGGAGTCTTGTGTGTGTGGAGTCTGTCTCATGATGGCAACATGGAGCATCAGCATACCCAGACCGAAGACATCTAATGAACTGTATTGTGGGCTTGAAAACGCAAGGCAAGCTGGTCAATTCTGGTCATGACAGTGCCTTGTCAGAATTAGCAAGGTCTGCAAAACTAGTTAAACTGCAAAAGTGCTAGCATCTGGGAAGAGATCTGGGCCTTGCTCATTAAGGGCTAAAAAAATGTCTGTTTGTACCAGGCTGAAGACTGATAATGGTGCTAGAGATAACAAGGCAGAGAAACTGGATTTGTTACCTGAAGCAGTGGGCCTTGAAACTCCTACAAGAGGCCCAAGCCTGTAGCCACAGACCTTGTTTTTCCTAAAGAATAGTGAGGTAATTGCAGACCAATTGAAGGAGTTAAAAACAGGTTTTACCTTATACGGAACAGGGCCATAGCAAAAAAAGGTATAAAGAGAGAGCCCACAGGAGCATCTTTGCTGCAGTGGTTGGTGTGGCATGGGTCGGCCATCCGGAAGTCGCACACAGATGATTTGTCGGTGGATTAACCACCGGAACGGTGTCCGGCTTGCAGGACTGCTAAGCAACTGGTATTATCGTGAGTATGTACTATTGCTTAGTGGTATAATAAAGGTGTACCACATCTAGTGGAACAGTATCCAAGTTGTTGTGTGCCATTGATACCGAGAGTAAAAGCTAAAACCTTTAGACCAGGTAAAGGGTCTTACAGCAATATTGCACAAGCAGCTAGGTAGTTAATCATAATAATATTGACCATTTCTATTCATTTATTATCTTATTTTAGGTTTAATTTAAAATTCAACATTTTTAATTGACACACCAGGCTGGCCATAGCTTACAGTGTAGGATATCATAAACGTAAAAGAATAAAAGCTGGGAAAACCAGGAAATGTTGATTGTATGATACCCAACTTGGGCTTTAAAAATTGTTAGGAGAAGGTAACTGTGAGGAAGATAAGGATTCCACAGATTTGGGAAATATTGAGATTGTGCAATGAGACTGCTTGTAACATAAGTGAGAATGTCGAAAGGAGAATGGTATGCCTGGCAAGAATATTTGGAGCTTAGCAGGAACAAGAAAGGGAAGTTCACTGACAATAGCATTATCAATAGAGAAAGGCAAGCTTGGGACAGATATTGAAGGCTAGAAATGACAAATGTATTGGCTATTACATGAAAAGATTTTTATTGTATTCTCTGAATAAGTGTGAAACAGCTTATCCAGAAAGGGCATTCAAGTCAGACAGGTTTGAGACTATAAAGCATTACAGGTTGTTGAGAGAAAAAATATATTTAAAAATGCATTTAAAACATTTGTGTTGTACCAGGCATAGTATTTGCTATTGGTTAAAACTGCCTTTTGATACATTAGCACCCTTTTAAAGATTAATAAAGACTGAAATCTTACATTTCACAACATGTCAGTTTTGTCTGGGATTTACTGATATTTGGCCTCAGCATTCCATTCAGGTAATGACCACAAACAGTGTATCAATAGTATATTAAATGTCTCACATAGTTCATATGCCCCATTGAAACCTGTTATATAAACATTTTCTACAGGAAGTCAAATATAAAAATGGCAGAGTTAACCTGTAAATCTTACCTGTCATGGGAGTAGTTTCAATGTAAATGCCAACACTGACTTGCAATAACTACCTTTCAAACCAGTAGTATCATCTTGTCCCCCATAAATCATTCAAAATCCTTTCTGAAAAAATTAAGGTGCCATTTTTTTCCCTCAGTACTTCGATGTAATCTCACTGCCTCTTTAAGTGGTTGTTCGAATGCAGTTACAGCCAGGTAGCAAATTTCAGTGCCTGTGGACTAGTTGAGGTAAGTGATTCTGGAGTAGTGGGTTTACTCCCTGGAGTAGTCTGGTCTGAGTTTAGTGCATCCTGTGCCCCTGCAAGCCCAGTTTGCCCAGTTTGCCACATGCCAATGTGCTATAAAGAGTTAGCAATCGCTTCTGGATCCACATTGTGTGGTTGGAAAAACCCTCTGTACCATTAAATGTTACACCATCTATCCAAATGTTACCCTACCCAGGTAAAATAAATCCTTGTTTTCTGAACAGCACTTTGGGGTTCACTGTTCACTTATACCCAAACTTACCCCACATAATGTTATACAATTTTCTCATGACAAACTTTTACCAATGTCTTCATATTTCTTAATAACCCTTAAAAAGCATTTTCCCACAAATTTGCTTATGTCTATTTAAGGCTGTAAGGCAGTCCTTACCACAGATCACCAGGGGAATCTCATTCTGAACCCTGAGGAAAGGATATGTTACCCTGAATACCTTTCACTGTTCCTTACTTTGTATTTAAAACAATGGCTGGTAACATTGTGCATAGCGGGCGATGGCTGCAACAGATCCGTTGCTTCACACGCACATTGTTCTGAATTGATCGTTAATGAGCAGGAGATGGGAAATGATAACAAGACTTACTGAGAAGTTGTCTTTGAGAGGCTGTGAAATTCGTGTCACCTTGCCAGAATGGATTAATTAAATGGAAACATTTACTTTCAACTGTAAATAAAAACACAAAACACACAGTAAAGAGGAACATAATAAACTGCATGATAGAAATAAAGGTTGTACAAGAAAAAAAATTCAAATTGCTATTATTTTAGAGTAGTTAATTGTTTGACGAATTATTGCAAATATTTCTTAGATTTAAAACAGCGATTAAATTGCTGTTAATATATTCAATAGGAAAGCATCTCATAGTTCCCTAGAACTGAAACTATCTAATAGTCTTACATTTGCAAGTTCTCCAAAGCCCAGAGTGGGAGCTGAGCTGGTCAGAGGAATTGGAGAATGCTTCTAGTTTGGAGGCATCGATAATGTACCAGAAATCTGTCCCAATTGCGACCACCAGAAACACGAAGCTCATCGCACCAGTCAAAGCAACAGACACTGAAAGGACGCTGAATGTTAACTTCATCCTGGAAAACGAACAATAAATCTACAGTCACTCGGTGCACAGTCCAGGAAATCTGCAATAATGCCACTTCTTACTCCTGCTTGTTTCGGGGCGAATGTAGCTTACCTCTCGGTGCTGATAGCTCTTTGTTTTTTTTCTGCTTTTGTTATTCGTCGCGGCGTGAAGATGAAATGTATATGTCAGACGTAACTCAGTGAAACTGCTGTTCTGTGCGTTTGTGTTCATCTCCCGCGAACAAAGGCAGACAATCTAGCAGCACATTTACCTGCATTTCTATATTAGTGAAGAACCCACATCATTTACTCAAAGAAAGCTTTTAAGCTCCCAAAAGCGGGAAAGTTTTTAGTTTGGCAAGCATGCTGAACAATTGTATGTGTGTGAGAGAGAAAGAGGGCAGAGGGGTTGCGGGCTGCTTTTGATGTAATGTTTTACAGCAGTGCAGCACACCTGAGACCAGTTTGAAATGTTCTGCAGTCTTCCAGTGAAGATATCACGGTACCGCTAAAAAAAGAGAACAAAATGCGATAGATTTGAAATAAACAGGGAAAATTATTTTAAAAATACACAACAGGTGTCAGGGAGAAAAAGAAACAGCTTGTTGTTTGGATTGAAAAACATTGCTCAAAAGTTCTGATGGAGGACTAAATTCAAAAGTATTGAGAAGGCAACGGTAACTCCCCACCTCCGACGGTAACTCCCCATCCCACCTTCCCACTCAGTTTTATGGGCCCCCCCCCCCCCCACCGATGTTCCCATCCCTAGGGAGCCCATAAAATTCAGATTGTATAAGCTTCCACAAGTATGTAAAAAGAAAGAGCGTAGAGTCATAGAGTTATACAGCACAGAAACAGGCCTTTCGGCCCATCATGTCTGTGCCGGCCATCAAGCATCTAACTATTCTAATCCCATTTTCCAGCACTTGGCCCGTAGCCTTGTATGCTATGGCATTTCCAGTGCTCATATAAATACCTTAAATGCTGTGTGGGTTCCTGCCTCGACCATCTCTTCAGGCAGTGCATTCCAGATTCCAAACACCCTCGGAGTGAACATTTTTTCCTCAAATCCCTTCTAAACCTCCTGCCACTTACCTTAACTCTATGCCCCCTGGTTATTGACCCCTCCGCTAAGGGGAAAAGTTTCTTCCTATCTAACCTATTAATGCCCCTCATAATTTTGTATACCTCAATCATGTCCCCCACAGCCTTCTCTGCTCTAAGGAAAACAACCCTAGCCTTTTCAGTCTCTCTTCATAGCTGAAATGCTCCAGCCCAGGCAACATCCTGGTGAATCTCCTCTGCACCCTCTCCAGGGCAATCACATCCTTCCTATAGTGTGGTCCCAGAACTGTACACAGTACTCCAGTTGTGGCCTAACTAGCGTTTTATACAGCTCCATCATAACCTCCCTGCTCTTACATTCTATGCCTCGGCTGATAAAGGCAAGTATCCCATATGCCTTCCCTAACCACCTTATCTACCTGTGCTGCTGCCTTCAGTGATCTATGGACAAATACACCAAGGTCCCTCTGACCCTCTGTACTTCTTAGGGTCCTACCATCCATTGTATATTCCCTTGCCTTGTTAGTCCTCCCAAAGTGCATCACCTCACACTTCTCAGGATTAAATTCCATTTGCCACAGCTCCGCCCATCTTACCAGCCCATCTATATCATCCTGTAATCTAAGGCTTTCCTCCTCACTATTTACAACACCACAAATTTTCGCATCATCTGCGAACTTACTGATCATACCTCCTATATTCACGTCTAAATCATTAATGTACACTACAAACAGCAAGGGTCCCAGCACTGATCCCTGTGGTACACCACTGGTCACAGGCTTCCACTCGCAAAAACAACCCTTGACCATTACCCTCTGCCTCCTGCTACTAAGCCAATTTTGGATCCATTTTGCCAAATTGCCCTGGATCCCATGGGCTCTTTCCTTCTTAACCAATCTCCCATGGGGGACCTTATCAAAAGCTTTACTTCTCTTTTCTTTCTTTCTTTCTTTTGGGCCTCCTTATCTCGAGAGACAATGGATACGCGCCTGGAGGTGGTCAGTGGTTTGTGAAGCAGCGCCTGGAGTGTCTATAAAGGCCAATTCTAGAGTGACAGGCTTTTCCACAGGTGCTGCAGAGAAATTTGTTTGTCGGGGCTGTTGCACAGTTGGCTCTCCCCTTGCGCCTCTGTCTTTTTTCCTGCCACCTACTAAGTCTCTTCGACTCGCCACATTTTAGCCCCGTCTTTATGGCTGCCCGCCATGAAGTCCATGTATACTACATCAACTGCTTTACCCTCATCTACATATCTAGTCACAGCCTCGAAAAATGCAATCAAGTTATTTAGACACGATCTCCCCTGACAAAGCCACGCTGACTATTCCTGATTAGTCCCTGCTTCTCCAAGTGGAGATTAATCCTGTCTCTCAGAATTGTTTCCAATAGTTTCCCTACCAGTGATGTTAGACTCACTGGCCTGTAATTACCTGGTTTATCCCTGCTAACCTTCTTGAATAATGGTACCACATTCGCTGTCCTCCAATCCTCTGGTACCTCTCCTATGGCGAGAGAGGATTTGAAAATTTGTGTCAGAGACCCTGCAATCTCCTCCCTTGCCTCACATAACAGCGTGGGATACATCTCATCTGGGCCTGGGGATTTAGCCACTTTTAAGCCAGCTAAAACAGCTGATACTTCCTCTCTTTCAATGCTAATATGTTAAAGTATATCACAATCCCCCTCCCTGATCTCTACATCTATATCGTCCTTCTCCATATTGAACACAGATATAAAGTAATCATTTAAAACCTCACCTATGTCCTCCGGCTCCACACAAGATTGCTATGTTGATCCCTAATGGGCCCTACTCTTTCCCTGGTTATCCCCTTGCCCTTAATATACTTATAATACGCCTTAGGATTTTCCTTTATCTTGTCCGTCAGTGGTTTTTCATGTCCGCTCTTTGCTCTCCTAATTACTTTTTTACGGACTCCGCACCCCCCCCACCGCCCCCGACACTTTCTACACTCCTCTAGTGCAGCCACTGTTTTCAGCACTCTGAATCTGCCAAAAGCCTCCTTTTGTTTCCTGATCCAATCCTCTATATCCTTTGACATCCAGGGTTCCCTGGACTTGTTGGTCCTACCCTTCACCTTAACGAGTACATGTTGGCTCTGAACTCTCACTATGTTCTCTTTGAATGACTCCCGCTGGTCTGATGTAGACTTTCCTACAAGTAGCTGCTCCCAGTCCACTTTGGCCAGATCCTGTTTTATCAAATTGAAATCGGCCTTCCCCCAATTCAGAACCTTTATTTCTGGTCCATCTTTGTCCTTTTCCATAATACCTTAAATCTTCCAGAGTTATAGTTACTATCCCCAAAATGCTCCCCCACTGACACTTTTACCACTTGTCCAGCTTCATTGCCGGGATTAGGTCCAGTACTGCCCCATCTCTTGTAGGACTTTCTACGTACTGGCTCAAAAAGCTCTCCTGTATGCATTTTAAGAATTCCGCCCCCTTTAAGCCTTTTGCACTAAGACTATCCCAGTTGATATTGGGGAAGTTACTATTATTAGCTACTATTCGTTTTACACCTCACTGAGATTTGCCGACATATCAGCTCCTCTATCTCTCCCTGACTGTTTGTTTGTTTGGAGGCCTGTAGTACACTCCCAGCCAAGTGATTGCCCCCTTTTTGTTTTTAAGTTCTACTCATATGGCCTCATTTGAGGAACCTTCTAAGATATCATCCCTCCTTACTGCAGTAATTGACTCCTTGATCAACAGTGCAATGCCACCTCCTCTTTTACCCCCTCCCCATCTTGCCTGTAGATTCTATACCCTGGAATATTGAGCTGCCAGTCCTGCCCCTCCCTCAACCATGTCTCTGTGATAGCAATAATATCATAATCCCATGTGCTAATCATCGTCCTCAATTCATCTGCGTTACTAGTAAGACTTGCATTAAAATAGATGCAATCCAACCTTGCATTTTTCACTTGTGCCTTAACAGGTCTATATTTGCTCTGCCTTCCAGACTGACTCAGTTTCTCTTTTATATTTGACTGTGCATTACCCCCTACTGTACCTCCACTCTGTATCCCACCCCCTGCCAAATTAGTTTAAACCCCACCCCCCCCACCCCCCCCCCCCGCCCCCCGCAGCAGCACTAACAAACCTCCCAGCAAGGATGTTGGTCCCATTCCAGTTCAGGTGCAACCCATCCAACTTGTACAGGTCCCACCTTTGCCAAAAACAGACCCAGTGATCCAGGAAACTAACGCCCTCCCTTCTGCACCATCTCCTCAGCCAAGCATTCATCTGCTTTATCCTCCTATTCCTATACTCACTAGCATGTGGCACTGGGAGTAATCCACAGATTACAACCTTTAAGGTCCTGCTTTTTAATCTGCTACCTAGCCCCCTAAATTCTTGTTGCAGGACCTCATCCCTCTTTCTACCAATGTCGTTGATACCAATGTGTACCACCACATCTGACTGTTCACCCTCCCCCTTCAGAATGTTCTGCAGCCGCTCTGTGACGTCCTTGACTCTAGCACCAGGGAGGCAGCATACCATCCGGAGTCACATTTGCGGCCACAGAAACGCCTATCAGTACCCCTTACAATAGAATTCCCTATCACTATAGCTTTTCCGCCCCTCCTGTGCAGCTGAGCCACCCTTGGTGCCAGATACTTGGCTCTTGCTGCATTCCTCTGAGAAGCTATCTCCGCCAACAGTATCCAAAGTGGAAAATCTGTAGATAGGGAGATGGACCCAGGGGACTCTTGCACTACCTGCCTTGTTCTTCTACTCTGCCTGGTGGTCATCCATTCCCTTTCTGCCTGAGCAGTCTTTACCTGCAGTGTAACCACGTCCCTGTATGTGCTATCCATGATGATCTTAGCCTCACAGATGCTCCACAGTGTCTCCAGCCACTGCTCCAGATCCGAAACACGATTTCAAGTAGCTGCAGCTGGAGACACTTCCTGCACATGTGTTTGCCCTGGACACTGGAAGTGTCCCTGACTTCCCACATTGCACAGGAGGAGCACTCCACATTGCCAAGCTGCCCTGCCATGACTTAACCTCAATTTATCCCCTTAAATTACCCAAAAATTAGATTATTTACAGTAGAGACCTTGATTCCCTAGAAAAACTACCTACTATATTTTTTTAAAACTGTAGAGTTTTCTTTTTACTTTTAGTTACTTACACACCTATTTAGAGTTATTCCCTAACAACAGTTACTCACCAACCAATTACATTACAGCTTTCCTGTGACATCAGTGCTCACTTTTTTTTCAAACTCTGGCACGTCTGGACTGCTCTATGCTCCCGGAAGGTAAGTAACTTGGCTGCAATCCTTGGGCTCAATTTATCGGCTCCGCTCTCAGTGTTTTTCCCACAGGTCCGCTCCTGTCCGTTCCGCTCCTGGAAGATAAGTAGTAATAAACATGAATAAACATGGTTCCCTTAGAGGCAGAGACGACGGAGGCAGGAAACAACAGTTGAGTTTGTTTTTGGGTCAGAAATCTGCCTTCGATGATTAAACATAAGATTTTTATGGGGGTAAACCTTTAATGATATGGAAATGGGCTCCCTGTCCAATTAGAGCCAGTTGGGGTGGAAAAGGAGGTGGGTCAGTGTGGGACTGATCTAGACTCCCTGCAGCAGCCATCGCTGAGGCTGTTGGTTGTCCTAAGGGAGAAATCTGCTGATTGTGCCAAAGCCTTCCACAGCACCAGAGTTGAAGCGAGATATCACAGGAGAGCCAGAGGCCTGGCACCTCGGCAAGGCTGCCCCTCATTTAATCGATGCTGACCTGGATCTAATGTTGGAGGCTGTGAGGGAGAGGAAGGAGGTCCTGTTCCTGGGGGAAGGAGGAGGCCACTGCATTGTGCAGAGCATTAAATGAGTCACTAGTGTGTCTTCTTACTGTCTCTGTCTACTGTTTTCCTATTTGCACTGTATAAATACTGACACTTTAAGCCAAATGTCTGGAACTCCTTTTATTGCTGCATGACAGGAAAAGTGGTATGAGGTGGTGAAAGAGATAACGGGTTCCTCCACGGTGAGGACAAAGAGGGTAGATGTGTTTCCTTTATTGGCGGTAAGTTACTAGATGTTTCAAGCTGTTTCTTCCACACATGTGTTAGCACAGGTATCTCAGACTCCCTTCCATGCCATACCCCTCAACCTGCGTCAGAGAGACTCTGCTGAAATGTTCCTGAATCAGGAGAATCCTGACAATCATGGCATCCTCACGAGCTCTTTGCACCTCGAGCAGTGCCCTGCCACCTCGTCATGCAGCAGAGGCACCTCTCTATTCAGTATCATCTCCCTTCACCTCCACTTCTTCCTCTCTCATCTCTTGCTCCTGCTCCTCCCCCATTGATCTATCTCCTTCCAGAGCCTCACCATCCTCAAGGTCCACACTTCCCTGGAGGGCCATGTTATGGCGACTGCAATAGACCACCACAATGATCAAGACTCTTGCAGGAGGGTAATGGATGGTGCCACCTGACCGGTCCAGGCACCGGAATCGCATCTTCTGAAGCCTGATCGCCTGCTCAATGGCTGTCCTACTGAATAGTTGATATTGGTTGCATCGCCTTTGAGCACTGTCTGAGGCTCCTGTAGAATGATGAGCAGCCGTGCCTTCAAAGGATATCCTTTGGCCCCTAGGATCCATCCACAGACTTTGGGGGCTGGAGTGAAGATGTGAGGCAGCATGGACTAGCAGACGATGATGGAATCATGGCAGGTACCAGGAAATCGAGCACACACATAGAGGAAGCTCTTGTTGCAATCACAGACCAGTTGAATGTTGATATAATGGAAGCTATTCCTGTTGATGGATATCATCACCCAGTCACTTGGTGCCTTGATGGCCACATGGGTGTAATCGATGTTACCCTGGACCTGGGGGAGTCCAGCAATGGCAGCAAAACCTAACGCCCACTGTCCCTGCGTGGCAACATCTGTCATGAAATGAATGTACTGTTCACCTCTGGCAAAGAGGGCATCAGTGACTAGCAAGTTGCAGTGGTGTACAACCACTTGTTGGATGCCACTGAGGTCCGCAGCTGATCGTTGGAAGGAGCCAGAAGCAAAGAGGTTCAAGGCCACAATGGCTTTGACGGCTACTGGCAGGACGTGTCGACCAATGGAAGAGTGAGGTGGCAATGTGGACTCTGGTCACTTCCCTAACCAAGAGGAAGCAAGTTATGGCCTTGGCTTTGTCTTTACCAGGAAAAAGTAAGATTAGAAATACAGTATTTTCAGAACTGAATGTTACTGACTTAGATACTGAAGAGGGATTGCCGATTCTAATACAATTTATGGTCAAGATTACAAAAAAATGTCCAGCAAATCATCTATGAGGCATAGTTGACTTTTGATAAATTTAAGATGGACAGGATGGAAGAATATGTCATGGAATTTGATTTCTTTTTGTCTTTCATATAATCTATCTAGAAATTCCTGAGTCAGTGCTTGCTTCAAAATGTTAGATTCTGCACAAATCTCACATATGGATAGACTTTTGGTTTTGACGGGGGTTCAGTTTCATGGTAAAGATTCTCTTTTTGAGTGAATGATTGTTTTCACAAAAAGTTTCTTTAGGGCAGCAGTCCAGCTACCTTTATTTCACAAATTGGAAATTCTGCAGTGACAGAGAATGGAGGACTCTGACTATTGACTCCTAAAATCAATGGGGGCCTAGTTGCAGGTGCTTGTACAAAGAGGGAGTTACTGAAAGACGTTCTGAGGTGGGTCGTACTTTTAATAAATTTGTGGATTAAAACAATGCAGATTGAGAAAGCTGAAAATGATTGAATCCTAGAAATGCACAGGGAATGATAGGTAGGTGTTTGTGATGAGTCTAAGTATCACTATGCAAGGAATTGTTTGAAAAGCAGGAATCAAGTATTTGAAGTAACTCATGAAATGGACGGTTTTGATGAATATGATAGAGATGAACGACATGAAAATATTGCATTAGTGACTGAAAACTTAAGTCGGGTCATGAGAATCTTGGTTGCCAATTCATTCAATTGTGCAGTATTTAATAGTGGCTGTAGCTGTAAGGTGTGGGGTCGAAGGGCTAAACTGTTACTTGGAAACTCTTGACAAGGCAGATAAAAGTAAAGTTAAAGAATATGAAAGCACTACCTTTTTAGGTTTGGGGGCAATAATATAAATGTCTTTAAAGAGGGTGGTCCTCCCATGTGAAATAGCAGGAATGTGTCATTTCATCCGCACTGATGTGATTCAGAGTGACTTACTGTTAAGTTTTTCAATTGAGAAAAAAACGAAGATGAGATTGGACAATGAGAATGTAGAACTGTAAATTTATAATTCACTGGATCAGGACATTATTGTATCCCGTTGAGGAAAGTGTTTCTCGCCAAGAAGTTCAAGAAGTATTATTGGCCTCTGGAGACAAGAGTCTGGCTAACAAGAGGAGAATTATCTGGAAGTTGCATAGACAATTTGCCCTCCTTCGTCACAAAAATTTAAAGCTGCTGCTGAAAGATGCCAGAGTTGTGGATAAAGAATATGAATCCCTTGTTGAACAGATCACCACGCCCCATTGTAGGTGTCCCATTAGTCTGGGAATTTAATGAGGTGGTGGCTATGGGACAAAGATTGGAGTACTTGTGTTAGATTTTGTAGCTATGGTAACCAGGTTTAGCATATCTACAGTAATAAACAAGGACAAACGGGCGATAGTGGATAAAGTTATGGAAAAGTGGGTTGGCACGGGCCTTGCAACGTCAGCAAAATTTCTAAGATAATGGAGGGGAATATGCAAATAACTAGTTTAGGGATATGTGCGAGAACTTAAATATTGTAGTTATGAACACTGCTGCAGAAAGGCCATTCAGCAATGGCTTGTGTGAAAGAAATCATGCAATAGTTGATGAAATGTTACAAGACATTGGTGGATCAACCAAACTGCAAGCTGCAAATGGCTTGGGCATGGTGGTACATGCAAAAAAAACTTTACAAATGATACGGGGTATAGCCCTTACAAATTTGTATACAGCCACAATCCAAAATTGCCTTCCATAATATGACAATTGGCTCTACTTTCTCTGCCCAGTGAAATGCACTACATGCTGGCAGGACAGCATTTATTAAAGCTGAAGCATCTGAAAATTCAGAGCATTAAGACTGCATAAGACAGTCTGGGGAAGACTTTAATTCTGGCAATCTTCTTTAGTATAAGAGGGCGTAGGGAATGGAGAGGTATGGGAAAAATTATAGGACATGACAGGAAAACTCTACTAATACAACATGGGAATCCGACAATAAAAGTACACTCTTCACAAGTAATAGGGATGTGTTATGAATTTTCAGGTACTGAATGTGGGAGAAAGTGATAATGAGGTGGCAACTTGTCCATCACATACCGATGAATTCTGCAATTTTTGAACCAAAGGGACAGGATCTGAGAGCTCAAGAAATAGATACTGACACATACTGATCATGAATGAGAAAATCAATCTCATTCAGGGATCGTTTGCCTAAAGTAGGTTCCTGGGCGGTGTACTGGCCAGAAAGGTCAGATAGTTGGAAGAGCAGGATGTCTATGGGCAAATACAAAAATTGGCTAAATGTCCAAGAGGGACAAGTGAAGGCCATGGATTGGTGAAGGGGAGTTCAAGGAGAACAAGAAAACTTAGTTCAAGTAATGATTCAGGAGATACGTCTAGGAGGAGGAAAAGATCGCTTATGGTGGAAAGGATCTCTAGTACACATTCTGATAAGAGTAGTCCAGAGAGGCCTCAACATGAAAGGCCACAGTTGGACGAGGCAACAGTGTAGCATGGATAGTGCAGAGCCTTCTCAGAAAAAGGACAGAAGCAGAAGGCCCCATGATCAAGAGGTGTTTGTAGCTGCTAATAGATTAGATAGGGTGATAAGAGGCTAAACTAAATTTAAAAAATTGGACAGAATTTGGTATGTTCAGGGATTGCTGATAGAAGCCAACCTGATCCATCTCAGATGGATCTCTGCAGAAAAGGTCCTGCCAGATGAGACCTATAAGGGCAAGGCTAGGTTGGTGGCCAGAGGTTTTGAGTGCTTGGAGGGATAAAGACATCAAGGTAGACCCTCCCACAGCAGGAAAGGTGATTTTGAAAATGTTTTTGGCCATTTTAGCAACCTATTCTTGGAGGTGTAAGTCGATAGATATCAAAGCGGCTTTCCTTCAGGCTGAACTGCTTCAGAAGGAAGTGTTTCTCCAGCCAACGAAAGAAGCATCAGACATAGAAGGGAAGCTCTGGAAGTTTAATAAATGTATTTATGGGTTAAATAACAAATGCCACAGCTGGAAGTTTCAGTGAAGGCAGTTCTTTTACACTTAGGGTGTTCACAACTGAAGGCGGACCCTGCAATGTTTTATTGGTACTATAATAGAAAATTTTCAGGCATCATCTTTATGATGCATGTGGACAATTATTTTGTGGAGTGGCACCAATGAGTTTGAAAATGTTGTTCTTCGAATTAGGAAAGAATTTAAAATTGGCAGTCAAGCTTCTGGGGCTGTTAAATATGTGGGTTTGGAGATAAAGTTGGGTGAGTCAGATGTAACTTTACATCAACGTTCTTACTTGGAAAATGTCAATCCCATCACACTTGGTCACAACTGATTCAGACAGGAAGATACAGCTGCTTCCAAGGATGAAATGGAACAGTTTGTCAGACAGCTCAATTGGTTAGCTACAGATAAGATGCAAGTTTTGATGTGCTAGAACTTAGTCTTGTGATGAAAAATCCAAAGGAGATCTTGAGGACAAACAAAACTTTTTTAAAAAGTGTATGCTGAATTTCCCAGCTTTGGGTAATCCCAAAAATGAAAATCATTTTTAGTGATGCCTCGCATGCAAACCTATGATGGATTTTCCAGTGCAAGAGGGTTTGTGATATTTCTTGGAGAGAATGGGAAAAGTTGCCCTTTGGCATGGGAAGCCAAGAAGATAATTGTTGTGAAGAGCACACTAGCCGCTGAAACTCTTGCACTCATTGCTGTTGACATGGCATTCTATTTGTCTATTTGTCCAAGATCTTGGAAGAAATTTTATATAAAAGACTGGAAGGACAATAACAATAGAATGTGCGGTACAGTGGCGCAGTGGTTAGCACCGCAGCCTCACAGCTCCAGCAACCTGGATTCAATTCTGGGTACTGCCTGTGTGGAGTTTGCAAGTTCTCTCTGTGTCTGTGTAGGTTTTCGCCGGGTGCTCCAGTTTCCTCCCACAGCCAAAGACTTGCAGGTTGGTAGGTAAATTGGCCATTATAAATTGCCCCTAGTATAGGTAGGTGGTAGGGAAATATAGGGACAGGTGGAGATGTGGTAGGAATATGGGATTAGTGTAGGATTAGTATAAATGGGTGGTTGATGGTCAGCACAGACTCGGTGGGCTGAAGGGCCTGTTTCAGTGCTGTATCTCTAAAAAAATAATGTTACATAATTGATCCCTCTGGGATAATGTACATTCTATAAAAAGTGTAAATGAGAAAAGGCTGAGGATAGACGTAGCCAGTTTAAAGCAAATGGTGGAGAGGGAAGAAATCTCTAAGCGAAGGTGGGTAAATACTAATCATCAACTATAGGACTATTTCACTAAGAAGAAGGCCTCTACAGAACAGTTGTTGAAGGTTCTAAAAGGAGGACACCTCACCATTATGTTATTTTTAGAGATATACATATACCTCTTGCCTGTAAATCTTTTTTTAAAAAGGGAATCTGACGATGCTAAATGCTGGTCCCTTTTAATTAATGACTAACTTCAGCGTTAAGAGAACAGGTGATGTTCATTGCAGCTTGTATTTTTAAGGGCTGCGTTTTCCCCAGTCGAGAGTCACTTCTGGACGGAGTGAGCCCAGAAGGGAAGAGTGGAAACTGGTAATTGTACTGAACTGTGAATTGAGAATAAAACAGTTGTAGATCAGACAGTTTCCGGCTTCTGGATTTTTGGTGAATGGACATTTGCCAATTGATCAACAACTACATTCAATACCCACTCTACTGTTACCTGCACAGTGCCAAGGGCATCTTCTTACCAAGTGCTGTGTCCTAACGACCCTCATATGGGAACTGGGGTGATTTGGTTGCCCTCTCTGTACCTGCCTCCCTTTCCCTGCAATAAGCTCCTAATGAGCTTTTTAACTACTTGAGTTCTCCTCAATAGGGAGGACAGTATCCCACCTTTGCCCTGGTTAGCATCAATGGCACCGGGAACAGCATCCTGAAACAGACGTCAGCTATCACAGGCACTTTTGGGCCCGCCACAATTCTATTCACAACTTCGGGGGCCTGAAAAATCAGATTGATTCTCCAATCAGCGATACAGCAAAAGGCTACCAAGCCTGACTCAAAATTTGAGGTTTGTGGTGGAGAAAAGACCAACAGGGTCACCAGTGATTGCCTTATTAATGGAAGTCTAGTCAAATGTGCACAAGAGAAGTGAGTGAAGAGGACATTGGCTGTAAGAAGGACTGGGAGATCCAACCCATTGCAACTGGAAGGAGTCTGGGACTTTTAACCACATGGATACTCTTTTTTTTTTCTGAGAACACTAATGTATAAATGTGATGTGGGGTTTTGAGTGTGTTTAAGTTAATTGGAAATACCTTTCTATGTAATTTAGTGTATTCATTACCTACCAAATACTGTTTTAATGTTGATTTTAGCTTGGTGGTTTTGGAAAAGTCTTAAAGTGAAATTTTGTCATGTAATTCTTTACTCTGTCTGGAGTGTTCATATTTCTTGTTTTAAAGTTAACGGTCTCAACTGAGGTCATAACAATAGTGACAAATGGAGCAACATAGATCAGTTTTAAAAGTATGAATTAACTGAAACATTTCTTAACTATAATTGCCAGTTTTGAATTGATTTTTGAATTATATCAACCCCGACCACCATGTGAAACATTTGAAACATAACAGTATGGAATCACTTCTTTAACGTAACAATCTTGAGTCACTTTTTTAAATTATTTTAACAAAGACATGTTTGCTCCTGCTGGAAAGTGTTAAAAATCAAATCACTACTTCATCACTCTGTGGCTCTTTTGTTCCCTACTTTGAGCCTTGGGTATGCACTAATGTGAATCATCAGCATATAAGAACATGGAGCACGCAATTCAGCCCCGTGAGCCTACTCGGCCATTCAATACGATCATGGCTGATCTCATTTCTACCTCAACTCCACTTTCCTGCCCGTTCTCCATGACCCTTCAACACATTACTAATTAGAAATCTGTATCTCCTCAAATTTACTCAATGTCCCAACATTCACCACACTCTCTCAGGTAGTGAATTCCACAGATTCACGGCACTTTGAGAGAAGTAATTTCTCATCTCTGTTTTAAATCTGTTACCCCTTATCCTAAAACTATGACCTCTCACTCTAGATTAACCCACAAGAGGAAACATCCTCTCTACGTCTACTTTGTCAATCCCCTTAATCATATATACATCAATTAGATCTCCTCTCATTCTTCTAAACTCCAGAGAGCAAAGCATAAACTGCTCAATCTCTCGTCATAAGACAAGCCCCCCATCTCTGGAATCAATCAACTGAACCTCCTCTGAACTGCTCCAATGCAACTGCATCCCTCCAGTAAGGGGACAAAAACTACACAATACTCCAGGTGCTATCTCACTAATGCCTTGTACAGTTGTAGTAACACTTCCCTACTTTTATACTCTATTCCTTTCGCAATAAATGCCAAAATTCCATTTGCCTTCCTTATTACCTGCTGCACCTGCATACTAGTTTTCAGAGATTTCATGCACAAGGACAGCAGATCCCTCTGCACCAAAGCACTCTGAAGTTTCTCTCCATTTAGATAATTTGCCTTTCTATTCTGACCAAAATGGATAACCTCACACTTACCCATGTTAAACCCCATCTGTCAAATTTTGGCCCATTCACCTAGCCTATACATATCCATTTGTAAATTTCTTATTTCTTTATTGCAACTTACTATCCCACCTATTTTAGTGTCATCTACAAATTTGGCTATAGTACCTTCTATCCCTGCATCCAAGTCATCAATATAGATTGTAAATAGTTGGGGCCGAGGACTGAACCCTGTGGCATCCCACCAGTTACATCTTGCCAACCAGAAAAGGATCCATTTATCCCGACTCTGTTTTCTGTTGGTTAGTTAATCCTCTATCCAAGCTAATAAATTGCCCCTAACCCCATGTGGTCTTACCTTGTGTATTAACCTTTTGTGTAGCACCTTTATCAAATGCCTTCTAGACGTCCAGATATACTACATCTACAGGATCCCCATTATCTACTTTACTTGTTACATCTTCAAAGAACTCTCGCAAATTAGACAAACACTATTTACCCTTCATTAAACCATGCTGACTCTGATGGATTGCATTTGACTTTCTAAATGTCCTGTTATTAATTCCTTCATAATGAATTCTAACAATTTCCCAACGACAGATGTTAAACTAACTAGTCTATAGTTTCCTACTTTCTGTCCCCCTGTTTTTTTTTGAATAAGGGCATTATATTAGCATTTTTCCAATCTACTGGAACCTTTCCTGCATCCAGGGAATTTTGAAATATAACCAATGGATCTACTATCTCTGTTGCCACTTCCTGTAAGACCTTAGGATGTAGGCCATCAGGCGTTAGGGGCTTGTCTGCCTTCAATCCCAACAGTTTGCTCAGTACTTTTTCCCTAGTGGTGGTGATTGTTCTAATTTCCTCTCTTTTTCTACAACCTCTGCATTATCGGTTACTATTGGGATGGTACTAGTGTCCTCCATTATGAAAACTGAGGCAAAATACTGATGTAGTGTCTCTGCCCTTTCTGTGCTCCCCTCTAACTCCCCAGTCACATCCTCCAAGGGACCAACATTCACTTTAGCTATTCTGTTCCCTTTTATATACTTATTGAAGCTTTTGCTAATCAGTTTTTATATTTTGTGCTAGTTTTCTTAATTTACCTTTTTTCTCTTTTACTTTTTTAGTAACCCTTTGATCTTTAAAAGTTTCCCAATCTTCCAGCCTGCCACTGACCTTTGCAATATGGTATGCCTTCCTTGCTTAGCCATGGATGTTTTTTCCCCTCTAACAATCTTTCTTCCTCTCTGAGATATTCAGTTCCTCCCAACTAAAATATATTCCAAACATCTGCCACTGCTCATCAACTGTCCTAACATTTAGTCTTCCTGCCCAGTCCACTAGGGCCAAATCTGTCCTCATGCCTATGTAATTACCTTTGTTTAACTCCAGAACGCTAGTGTGGGACTTTAGTTTCTCGCCCTCAAACTGAATTTGAAATTCTAGCATGCTATGATCACTCTTCCCTAGAGGATCCTTAACTATGAGATCATTAATTAATCCCACCTCATTACATAATATCAAATCTAGAATAGCCTGCTCCCTGGTTGGTTCCACAACATATTGCTCCAAAAAATAATCTCTAATACATTCAATGAACTCTCCCTCAAGGCTACCCTTGCCAATTTGATTAATCCAGTCTATATGCATATTAAAATCACCCATGATTGTTGCCGTACCTTTCTTGCAAGCCTCCAGTATTTCCTGGTTTATACTGTCCCCCACTGCAGAACTACTGTTTGGGGACCTAATAGATTATTCCCACCAGGGATTTATTTCCTTTTGCTATTATTTCTACCCAGACTGATTCTACGCCTTGACCTCCAGTGCCTATATCATTTCTCACTACAGCACTGATCTCTTCCTTTTACTAACAAAGCTACACCACCTCCTTTTCCTTCCTGCCTATCCTTCCAAAATACTGAGTACCTTTTGGATATTCAATTCCCAAACCCGGTTTTCCCCATCTCAGTAATTACCACTAAATCATATCCATTGATCTCTCTTTGCACTGTTAACTCATTAATTTTATTCCAAATGCTTCGTGCATTCAGATACAAAACATTTGTTTGTTCTATTATCCAATTTCCCTACTCTTATATGATTCCATGATGCAATATGATGTTCACACGTTCTGTCCCTACCTTGTCACCAGAAAATAAAAAGCAGCCTCATCACTAACCTGCACTCCTACCTTCTCCTTTTTAACTTTGACTTCCTAATTTTCCATGCAACTGACCCCCACCATCCCATTATTTAATTTAATGCCCTATCTACAGCCTAGTTATGCGATTCGACAGGACTCTGGTCCCAGCATAATTCAGGTGGAGCCTGTCCCATCGGAACAGCTCCCTCCTTTCCCCAGTACTGGTGCCAATGTCCCATGAATTCGAACCCATTTCTCCACACCAATCTTTGAGCCAAGCATTTACCTGTTTAATCTTATTGATCCTGTGCCAATTAGCTCATGGCTCAGGTAGTAATCTGGAGATTAGTACCTTTTTTTTGGTTCTGCTTTTTAATTTCGCCCCGAGCTACTCATATTCCCTCAGCATGCAAAACAAGGAAAAAGGTTCTGCTATCTATTAACACTTCATCTATGCTGGGTTTCAACCACCAGGTCACTGTTATGTAGGTGGATTTAAGACTAATTCGCTCAAGGAAAACTTGACTATAATCCTGTCTGTTCATTATTCAGTGACTTCTGCCCCCTCAGCAGTGATATTGCCTTCAGTCAAATACCCTTGCTCACTGTCAAGACTCAATGAATAATCTCTGCTTTAGAGAGGTGACTGGAACAAAGAGTCAATGATATTTGAGAATGAGGGGAAAAATTAGCAAGAAAAGAAAATGAGAAACAACACATAGTATTTTCAAGCTGTACTAAATAGAGCTTTAATAAAATTTCACCACAGCATGTTTCTAATAATTGTAATTACATGAAGATTGTTCAGATATATTTTACAGTGTAGTTCTGAATAGTAATTACTTCCAGTTTGAATACACAAGTGCATTGGATTTTATTTATTAGGATAATATGGCATACTGCTACTAGGTGGAAGAGCAAGAAATTCTCAGTCGATCTGGCAACATCTGTGGAGACAAAATCAGAGCTAACGTTTCAGGTCTCTGACCTTTCATACGATGAGCTGGTGCCAATAAAGTTTTTCACTTTTGAAAGGAAAGCCATGACTGCTGGGAATATATTTGTTGTAGCTGCACAATAATTATGACAACTTTGCTCAGCTGTATTGCTGCAGCATGAAGCCTATTTATTTCTTTACTGGCTATCCTAATTTAATGCAAAATAATTTTGTGCCTGGTATAGTCTAGATTTAATGAAATTCCCAGACAGGTATCATAAAATGATCAATTTAAGCACAATGGACAGAATCTTTTTATGTTTAGAAAAAATAAGTTTCCTAAACAATAGAGCTCTTTTCACAAAAATGTGGGTGCAACAGATGCAATTCAATTTAAATTACAAATACATTCAACATGCCTCCCCAAAGAAAATAATAAAAGCAATAAGGTTGAACATAGAACATTACAGCGCAGTACAGGCCCTTCGGCCCTCGATGTTGCGCTGACCTGTGAAACCATCTGACCTACACTATTCCATTTTCATCCATATGTCTATCCAATGACCACTTAAATGCCCTTAAAGTTGGCAAGTCTACTACTGTTGCAGGCAGGGCGTTCCACGCCCCTACTACTCTCTGAGTAAAGAAACTACCTCTGATATCTGTCCTATATCTATCACCCCTCAACTTAAAGCTATGTCCCCTCGTGTTTGCCATCACCATCCGAGGAAAAAGACTCTCACTATCCACCCTATCTAACCCTCTGATTATCTTATATGTCTCTATTAAGTCACCTCTCCTCCCCCCTTCTCTCCAACGAAAACAACCTCAAGTCCCTCAGCCTTTCCTCGTAAGACCTTCCTCAATACCAGGCAACATCCTAGTAAATCTCCTCTGCACCCTTTCCAAAGCTTCCACATCCTTCCTATACTGCGATGACCAGAACTGCACGCAATACTCCAGGTGCGGCCGCACCAGAGTTTTGTACAGCTGCGGTATGACCTCGTGGCTCCGAAACTCGATCCCCCTACTAATAAAAGCTAACACACCATATGCCTTCTTAACAGCCCTATTAACCTTTGTTCTCAGCATAAACTACTTGCTTGACTGTAGTTAACAAACTTTACATTCTTGAATCAGAATTACTATAATAATTGAAACTACATGCATACATATTGTCAAAGATGCCCACCCCACAAAAAAATCCAATTATTCAGTGAAACAACATAAGGTACAGAACAAAGGTCATAAAACTTACTTGTTCCAATAAATCCCAGTTAGCACTAACCTTCCCCATTGAGTTAATTTCCTGAGGGAGAGGAATAGTTGAGCAGGATTTTACTGTATCCTCAAAGGTAATTGAGCAGAAACTGCAGAATATTAGCATTTATAATTTCTGCTATTTTTTTCATGGACCAACATTACCATACAGATTAGCCAATTGTTTATCTCATTGTTAAGGGATCTTGCTGCGTGCACATTGTTAAGTAAGCAAACATGCCAGCCAATGATTCAGCCATGGCCTGTAAAGCACTTTGGGATACACTGAGGATGGAAAAGGCATTAAATAAACGTTTTTTTTTATTACTTGAGTGCCTTTGGAATTGTGTAAATGCTGCTGGTTTCTGGTAAGTCAAGCTCCCTGTTTGTCTGCATGTTTCCATCTTCTTTTTCTTTTCTTTTGGGCCTCCTTATCTCGAGAGACAATGGATACGCGCCTGGAGGTGGCCAGTGGTTTGTGAAGCAGCGCCTGGAGTGGTTATAAAGGCCAATTCTAGAGTGACAGGCTCTTCCACAGGTGCTGCAGAAAAATTTGTTTGTCGGGGCTGTTGCACAGTTGGCTCTCCCCTTGCGCCTCTGTCTTTTTTCCTGCCAACTACTAAGTCTCTTCGACTCGCCACATTTTAGCCCTGTCTTTATGGTTGCCCGCCAGCTCTGGCGAACGCTGGCAACTGACTCCCACGACTTGTGATCAATGTCACAGGATTTCATGTCGCGTTTGCAGATGTCTTTAAAGCGGAGACGTGGACGGCCGGTGGGTCTGAGACCAGTGGCGAGCTCGCTGTACAATGTGTCTTTGGGGATCCTGCCATCTTCCATGCGGCTCACATGGCCAAGCCGTCTCAAGCGCCGCTGACTCAGTAGTGTGTACAAGCTGGGGATGTTGGCCGCCTCGAGGACTTCTGCGTTGGAGATACGGTCCTGCCACCTGATGCCAAGTATTTTCCGGATGCAGCGAAGATGGAATGAATTGAGACGTCGCTCTTGGCTGGCATACGTTGTCCAGGCCTCGCTGCTATAGAGCAAGGTACTGAGGACACAGGCCTGATACACTCGGACTTTTGTGTTCCATGTCAGTGCGCCATTTTCCCACACACTCTTGGCCAGTCTGGACATAGCAGTGGAACTATAGTTTACTGTGCCCATGTGCATCAGGCTGCATCAAAAGATTTTGGAGGCATCAGTTAAGATTCTGGATTCTTTTGTTCAAGGTAGTTTAATTTTTGTGAAGGTCAAATTGTGTATTGCTGATTGCTTTAAATAGCTTTTATAATTGCTCTATTCAGATCAGATTTCCCTTCCCAGTAATATGCAATCAGTCAGAAATAGGATTCACTCAAGTCCCTCATAAGAAAAATGCAGTCAGGTGCTGCTGGGATCATGTGGGCATATGGAAATCCCATCCAGCCATGATTCCAATAGGATCAGGAAAATCCAGTCATATTATTCTTAGAACAAATTGAGATTCCATACTTAAAAGTTTAGTTTTTTAAAGTATGCAAATGTTTTTATGCATTTAGCCAAGACATTCCAGTACAGCTACAACACTGGCATCTACCCAACTAATGTGGAAAATTGCTCAGGTAACTTACCATACCATTTAAAAATTGACTTGCACTGGAATGGGAAAGCCCTAACTTTACTAGTTTAGTGGGTATTTAGTGGGTGAGTACAGCAAATTCACTTTGTTCCATGTGTTTCAATGCTGAGTCTCTTGGCAAGATACTGTTATAGCAAAGCTTCTGGAGGAGCAAGGAAACTGACAACAACTCCCTGATTTCAGTATTTAACTGCACATGTGCAGTCGCTGGAGATTACTATAAGATCTATACTACAATAACGATGAGCACTGACAGCCTCACTGTTTCTACAACAAACACTTTCTTCTATTCAAGGCCAAAATCTTTATTACTTGTGCAACTTTGGTCTACAGGTTCTTATTACAACTTCTTAGTTGACATTGTCAAAGAGTCATTGACATGAAAGTTGGCTGGATAGTTTCATCAAGAATCAAAAGAAGGGTAAAGGGGTTATAAGGTATGCTGATGCTTGGAGGTGCTTTTTGTGACTTTTCAGGCCTAGGGGTTGAGAGGTCACTGAAGGTGCTGCAATATCAACTGTTGCCTGGCCTGTCTGCAATGTGCTGTGCTGCCCCTTCTGTAGTTTGCTGCCACCTTCATCCAATTCCTCCCCATCTGATCTTGTTTCTGTCCCTCTAAATTTCAAATCTCATTGCATTGCCTGATTGTGAACTGCTGTATTCTGAACAATGATGTAGCCCACTTTGTCTGGCCCATGTTGTAAGGACCACCCAGAACAATTGCTGCACCTGACCTTTGCTTTAAAATGCCAATGGTATTTTCTGATGTTCCTGGGGGTATCAAAGCTCCCCTGGTATCTGTGTTGCTTAAGTGTGGTGGGGTTGTGGACTTGTGTCTGCAGTCAGGTGTGTAGAGGGCATCCTGCATCCCCTAGCAGCCATCCTCTGACCTCCCTGGATGGAGGAAAGGTAAGAAAGAGATGAGTGTCGCAGAATGAAGGCTTCATGGCAGCTGTCAGTGAAACTGGTGCAGTCTTGCATTCTCCTTTTTGTATGGTGATCACACAGCAGTTGTACATAGAGGGCATGGGGGCCCTTCCTGTTGATATAAGCTGCTAGTACCTTTATAGCTACAGGAGTGCAGTTTATTATAACCTGAACATAAGGGGAGCCAGCCACTGCTGCAATTCCCCAAGTGCTCTCAATCTGATTGTTGAATCCAATGTGAAGGCAATGTACTGGTTTACTACAGCAGAGAGGGCATTGGTGACCTGTATGATGCAGTTTTGCACTGCAGACTGGGATATGCTTATGATGTCTCCTGTAGAAGCTTGGAAGGAATTGTAGTGAAAATGTTAAGGACAGTGATGACTTTGTCGCACACATTCAAAGCGCAGATGCCTGGTCCTGCTGTAACAGGCTGCAAAGGTCAGCAACAGCTTGCCTGGTGAAACACAGCCTCCTCTTGCACTGTTCCTCAGAAAATCAAAATACTGACCCTCACTCTATAGAGCTTGTGGGGTGGGTAAAGCCTGCTATGAGAATCACAATTTACCTGCTGTCTACAAACAGGCTGCTTGACCTTGTTATTGAGGCTGCTGTTACTGCTCTTTTTTCCCCCAAATTCTCATCCATCCAAAAAAAGAGTGAAGCAAAAACAGTGCCCATAAGTGGTGAAAGCTTAACAAGGGTAGTTAAGTGAAAAAAAAATCAAAGAAGCAAACTGGGAAGCTCAGAACTGCCTTGGAAATGCAATACGCAGAATGGCACATAGACCCTAATAACATGAGTGCCTGCAGCTTCCAGCCAAATCAGTCAGGTTGTACAGCCAATCCCAAAAAGTTTTGCTCAGCAAATGTGCCACTGGGTGAAACTTCTGACCCGCCCACTTAAAATTGCATAGACGTCCTGTGGATATCAAAGGATCCCGATTTGTGTTTAATTCTAGTTACCACCTGAGTCAGCTCTGCAGTTGAAATGGCAATCAGTGGGTTTAAGTCAAATGCATAAGTACATAAATAGGAGCAGGCAGCCATTCAGCCCTTCGAGCCTGCTCTGCCAATTCAATGAGATCATAGCTGATCTTCTACTTCAACACCATTTTTCCTGCACTATCTCTATCCCTTGATTTTAATATTTAGAAATCTATTGATCGCAGTCTTGAACATACTCAAATGACTAATTCCAAAGATTCACCACCCTCTGAGTGAAGAAATTCCTCCTCCAATCTGTGATAAAATGGCCTGCCCCTTTATTCTGAGCCTGTGTCCCCTGGTCCTAGATTCTGCAGCCAGGGGGAAACATCCTTCTTGCATCTACCCTGTCACACCTGTAAGAATTTTGTATGTTTGAATGAGATCACCTCTCATTCTTAACTCCAGAGAATAAAGGCCCAATCTATTTAATCTTTCCTCATAGGACAATTCCTTTCAGGATTTTAACCATTCACACACCCAATTTGTGCTGAGTAGCTCATGTTAAACTCAGGGCCTTGGTCTTGACTTCCCCTGAGAACGCTGCCAGAGATTGACTGACATATATTTAATAAAGGACGGTTGTGGAAATAAATGTTACACATTTCATCAGTTCTGTTTGAAGGGTGAAAATATTATACATAGTCACTCTTTATCTCATACTGGTAAATCGACTTTCATCTAATCTAATGAAAATTGTAAACTGATTAGTTGAAAGAGACTAATCTGGTTGTCTCTATTACACTATTATTATACTGCCTTTGTTCCAGCTGCTGTGATTCAGTTAGTGAGGGAATTGGCTATTTCTTATACACAATTAGATTAATAACAAATATCAAGGGTAATGGCCAAAGACTTATTAACAGTATTCATTCCTGTCACCAATCTAAAAATATTATTTCCTACACAGTGTGCGAGAAACTCCATTTGTTTTCTTTTATGAACTCCTGAATCTGCAACTTGAGACATGGTTCAGAACATAGCAAGTCTGCATAATAGGATTGGGAGCTGTATCCAGTCAGAACAAAACACATTAACATGTGTATAAAAGATGTAGATTTAGTTGAAATACCAGTGGCACTGCACATTTGTACATGCAAAGATGCATTGTTTCATAAGGACAGAGGCATTGTACCATGTGTTGAGATTATGGCTATTTCTTTTTTTAAAATATGTTATGGACATTGATTCATCTAGAATCTTTTAAGTTGAACGTTCCTTTTTAAAAAGGAAGTTTTGACCTGAGATTAAACAGTTAATGCAACTCACCTGTTTTCAAAGAACCCAGCAGGGATTGTTTTGCCTTGAGAAATGGTTGCAGAGGAGTGACAAGCCAAGATTTATAGATGTCACAGGACTTGCTTCTGGAAAAGTTTTAGTTTCATTTTGAACTGTTAAAGCCAGTTGGTGTTTAGCCTGAAACAGTAGAAGTTGGCTTATTAACCTGCCAGGAGACTGCCAGACATTTTTCTCTTGAAAGGAAGTCCTGCATCAAGAGATTCCTATTTCCTCCTGTATTTGAAGAAAGCCTGCACAATTAAAGAACTTGCATGTCAAATGTGTGCAACTGAAACCCTTGTTGCTGCCTCCCTGCTGTATGACTTATTTGGAGCCTTCTGTAGCTGCATCTCTTGGCAGTCTCACCAAAACAAAGGACTTCCCTCCATACTGTCTTTTCAGCCTAAGTGTTTTTTTTATTCCTTCTATTTCTTTAACACCTGAAATCAAAAATCCCTTTTATTCCCGGTTAACCGATTTGTGTATGTAGGTGTGTGTGAAGGCTAGAATAACTAAGGGGCTTTAATATTTCAATTCATGTGTATGTTTACCTCCTTATTGGTTAAAACTTGGTTTAGAATAAATGGATAATTTTGTTTATTAAAGAAACCAGCTGAAGTCAGGCAGGCAGGGAGGGCCATGCCATGAACATCATGCTACTAGTCACGAGCCTGAAGGAAACCACCAGTTTCATTGTATCCCAATCTCTTGATTCTCTTTTCCCTCTCCTCCAATAGTGTTGAGGGTGATCTCACTGAGTGGAGTCAGGGGCTTGTATTATTTGAGACCCCCACCAGTACAGTACTGCTGCCATCAATTATAGGCAAGCAAAATGATAATACTAATAAGATTACACGGAGCATCCATAAGACTGAATTGGTGGCGGGTCTGGAAAAGGGAACCGTTAGCATTCATCGCATGGGCGGCTGCCCCACCGTGACTATACAGCGAGTGACCATTTTGCATAGGGGAGTTGCAGGTTCACCCCCACCCCCACCCCAAATCTCACGTCTGGGTGGGAGGTGAGTCATTGATTATGGCCTCAGCACTCCTGAGCAGATGCTGCTGCCATATTTAAAGGCCTGCCAGCCCTGCATTCACTCTTGCTTTGGACTCATTGTCAGCTTTGTGCAGCCTACAACTGTCTGACTGGTCCCTGTACCCCCTGAGGAAGACAGAAGACAATGGCCGAGGCAAGACACATGGTGGCCTCCCTGCAGATTCTTCTCCAGGCTGCAAGGGAAAGGCAGGAGGTTTTCTTTGCCTGCAGTGGCAACTGACCAAGCAAGCCTGGGTGGAGATCGCAGAGGACATTAGCAGCCATGGGGTCACCCAGCGCATCTGGGTCCAGTGCAGGAAGAGGTCAATGACCTCCTGCGTTCTGCCAAGGTGAGTGCTCCATACCAATTGCGTTTCTGGGCATTGCATGTGTCAACGTGGGAGATTGCGCAACACGGGGAGGGTAGCAGTGCTGTGGCATTGTCTGATCGGCTAGGGTTTCATCTCTTCCTGACAGATGCATGGCTGCCCCTCGACCACAGGCCTTCATAGCTCACCACCCCCCGCGCCCCCCCCCCACCTTAACTCCCCTGACAGTGAGTGTCGGCATTACACACATCAGAACACCAGTAAGGAATGAGCAGCTGACATGAGCAGAACTGTCATGTTGAACTCTCTGCCATTTTGTACTACCTCCATCTTTCCTCTTGCAGGACAAGAGGGCCCATGATAGACGGGAGATGTCCTGGGCTGGAGAAGAACTCCCAGATTTATGTCCAATCCCCTCTGCTGAGGAACCGGTATTGGAGCTGGTGGGCACCCAGGGCAGCCGTGCAACATCAGTTGGGGAGATGGGAGTCCCTGCTCAGGAGAGTGAGGAATTCCTCCCGTTGCCATGTGCATTAATGTTGAAGACCCACATTACCCATGGGTGGCATCAGGAGACCTTCACAGCCTAACCCACATATATGTTTGTGTCCTCTCATGCAGGTAGCCAGTCGCAGGGGTCCCCAGCCACATGGATATAGTCGTCCACGCTGAGGAGGACCACTCAGAGGATGTACCATCCCATATCTTTCTTGCACCCTCCACCAGCGCAGAAACTTTCACCTCGGTGGGTTTCTGGTCAGCATTAGAATCAGGGTCACAAGATGGTGAGAGCACCACACGCGCATGAGCAGCTGGCTAAGGCTGAGACAGCTGGTGCCTCTGACGATTGGAGGATTGAGTTTGGCCAGGCCCATGCTGAGCCCCAGGAAGATGATGAGCCTCTGGTATCGACAGCACAGAGCATGCTGGATTTGCAGAGAGAGGTAAGGAAACATCTGGCAGAGATGCCAGAGGTCATGTGCAGCAATAAGCGGATGATGGAGGAGTCCATCCATACCATGAGTGCTGCCATGTCTCAGGCCTATGAGTGCATGGCTTCCTCTATCAAGAGGTTGGTGTCCCTCATGGAGAACCAGTTCCAACAGAAGTGAACAGACCTGCACACCCACAAACCATCGCCTTGGCCATAAGCTCAACACGGCAGTAGCAAGGCGAGAGAAGGAACAAGAGCCTGGAGGCTTCTGCAGCTCCTGGTCCTTCTCTGGTGAGCAGGGAGGGTGAAGAAAGCCTTCAAAGGAAGGGGGAGAGGTTGCTACCCACATCCGGCGGCTCCCCTCGGTGCTCCAAGTGTGGACACCAGCTGCTCAGCCTCTCTGCCAATGAGCCCAGCTCCAGCAACTGCAATGCCTGAGGAGAGTCCTGCACCAGTTCAGCACACACCCAGGCAGCCAGGGCCTCAGGCATCCAGAGGATGGCTGCCAACGTCATCACAGGCCAAGGGGCAGCCTGATCAGCAGCCTGCCTCCAGTCCAGCTGCCTCCACCGGGATCACGCTGCATAGCAGCCCCCGCAAACTTAAGAACACATAGCAATATTTTGGGTCTCATAGATGTACCATATACATTTTGTGTTAATTAATTAAAAGATCCTTTGTTCACATTAGGTTTCATTGTCTGAAAGCCATGTGCCATTCTGCCTTAATTGTGAGCTGTTGACATATCCCTTCCCTCTTGGGGCTATGCCCATGTGACCACAGCTCTCATTAACATATGTTCTCCCATGGGCATTAGCACAGCTTGCAACTGGTCACAAGTCAGGGAACACAAATGGAAAGGAGGTGACAGAATTAATGCCTGAAGGTGAGTTTTTATTCCATCCTCCTCAGTAAGTGGACATCAGGGTGGCTGGAAACAGGTATTTGAGGTCTCCTTTGTAGATTTCTCAACCTGTCTGGCCTCTAGTGCTGTGTCTTCTCAACATCCATTGCTGCTGGTCCATCTCCCTCCACCGATGAGGAGGAGAATAAGGTGGGGATGAGTGCCACTCAGGCATGTCATCGTCATGTAGGGCAACCACCCTCTGTAGTGATAGATTGTGCAGAGCACAGCAAATCACCACGATAAGCAAGACCCTCGCTGGGGCATACTGCAGGCCTCCACCAGATCGATCTGGACAACAGAATCTCATCTTCAGCACAATGGCCAGATCAATAGCTGGAGTGAAGCTGCGGCAATTGTTGTACCAGTCCTCTGCTGCTTTGAGAGGGTTTCTCACAGGCGTAAAAAGCCAAGTTTTCAATGGATATCCCTTGAGCTTGAGAATCCATCCCTGAAGGCGAGTCGGGGGCCTGAAAAGTTTTAGTTTTTTTTAGTTTTAGAGATACAGCACTGAAACAGGCCCTTCAGCCCACCGAGTCTGTGCCGACCATCAACCACCCATTTATACTAATCCTACACTAATCCCATATTCCTACCACATCCCCACCTCTCCCTATATTTCCCTACCACCTACCTATACTAGGGGCAATTTATAATGGCCAATTTACCTACCAACCTGCAAGTCTTTTGGCTGTGGGAGGAAACCGGGGCACCCGGAGGAAACCCACGCAGACACAGGGAGAACTTGCAAACTCCACATAGGCAGTGCCCAGAATTGAACCCGGGTCGCTGGAGCTGTGAGGCTGCGGTGCTAACCACTGCACCACTGTGCAGCACCCGAGACTGTTGAAGTATGTAAGTGTTGTGGCTACGTCCTGGGAAGTAGGCACACACCTGCAGGAAACACTTTCGGTGGTCGCAGACTAGTTGAACATTGATGGAATGGAAGCCCTTCCTGTTGATGAATGCGGCTGGCTGATGCATGCCATCTATCGCACCTTGCACATGAGGAAATCCAGCAATGGCTCCGAATCCGATAGCCCTCTCAAATCGGTCTGGCAGTGGACATAGTTGCCGGCCTTCTTGTATAGGGCATTGGTCACCTCCTTGATGCAGTGGTGGGCTGCTGACTGGGAGACCCCACTCATGTCCCTGGAAAGATCCAGATGCATAGAAATTTAGGGCCACGGTGATCTTCAGGGTCACTGGCATGGGATGACCCCCAAATCCCATAGGTCACAACTCATCCTGCAGCAAGGCACATAAATTGGTGACAGCGTCCCTGGAGAGCTGTAGTTGTCTTTGACAATGGCGCTGGGATATCTGAAGGTAGCTGATCCGTGTCTGATAAACTCTCTGGTGTACGTGGGCCCTTCTAAGCATAGCAGGCTGCTCTTGATCTAGTCGTGGAGCTTCACTGACAGGTGCAGCTGTGTCTTGGCCCTCCCTCCATTGGAGATACTGCATCATGCCACGGGGGTCCAAAAATACAGGGCGACCTTGTGGCCTGCAGATCATTATCCTTGCAGAGATGACCCTGCCTTGGAAACTGAGCTTTTGACTATTCTCTTGGTGGAGTCCCTAATGGAGCTCAGAGCCCAATCTTACAGATGGCCCACCCTCTGTTCCAGTAGTGTGACTGAACTACCAAATCACAGCTGTTTTCTGACCCAATACAGCCACTCCCCACACCCCACTGAATCCATGCAGAGCCCGAGGGACCCTGAACCCCCTTGCAGAACCTACAGCAACACAGTCCAACAATGGGTTCCGAATTCCCATCTTCCACTATCTAACAATGCTCTGGACTGCTTCACCATCATAGCAATGTGGCCTCTCACCTCGCTGCTGCCAGGTTTTAATGAACATGAACCCGAAGACACTTGAATGTGTGAACGGTGGGCAACAATCGACAGCCTATCATTAAATTTCAATAAATTAAAGGCATTTATATATAAAAGAGCCACTCGGCAATTTAAAATAGCTCTTCATCACATCGGGGCATCAATGCTGTCATGGTGCTTCCCCGCCTCTCACAGAATCCGGAACCAACGTCACCCTGTTGGATTTCAGGACAGACAGCTCCAATGAGATACACCATCGCCCTAAGCCACCATTCCTGCTTTTAGTGGCCGCATTAAATTATGTCCATAACATGCAGTAGTACAGCTTCACTGCAAACTTTAAATTGAACAGTCAACATCCTGCAGGTTGCTTACAATCATTCCTGTGGGAAGCGTCATATGCACTTTGAACTTTCTAACTGTAAATTGTCCTCATTCTCTCATATCATTTGTTGGGAACGGTGCCAGGAAACAAGGAAAGGTTAATTAAAGAATCCTTGTTATGTTAATGATTCCATTTTGCAACAATTTCTGCTTGTTCAGATTTTGCTGACCACAGCATTCTGAAAAATGTCCAAAAAGGTCAGCTCAGACATTCAAGCCCATTCATGCCAGTGGTGGATTCATAAAGATAAAAAGAAAAATACTAGAGTGCTGGAAATACTCAACAGGTCTGGCAGCATGTGTGGACAGAGAAGCAGAGTTAACGTTTGAGGTCTGTGACCTTTCATCAGAACTGTTTTTATGAGTCATAAAGATAGTTGTTTTTGTTCTTTGCATCATTCTCAGCTGCTGCTAGTTAACTATATGTGTATCCTTTCTATACTTGTAAAGAGACAAAAAAGCTTTTATGTCCTGAGACTTATTATGGAACTTTCACCCATTAAGACTAAATTTGTGGAATGATGAGCTGAAGGGTAGTTTCTGCAAAGCAAGGGTAATGTTCTTGGAATGCAGAACAAAATGCTGAGGATATAATTATGTACCATTGTCACAGGAAGGACGCCTCAGCACCTAATCACCCTGCAACTGAGCTCAGCAACTGTAATATGAAGATTCCTGCAGCCTTCATATCATTGTGTGTGTTCTCTCAGTATCAAATTCTCTAATAAATCTAAATAGGGCCATGAATTTCTTTTCCATAGTGCCACTGGAGGTGGGGTTGCATCAGGCTTGTGCCTTCCTGGAGGTGCGTGCTGTGCCATCAGCTGCTTCCAGTGCAGCCTATGTGGTGCACCGTCTTGAGAATGGCACTTGCATGGGTGTTCCTTGAAAGCAACTGAATCAGTGCTATCCTGATGTCATACAGCCCGACTGGCTGATACGACACTGGAATTCCTCATTTGGACCATGCAGCTCCATTGAATTTGCACGTCACTCTGCAAAGAACAACAAATATTGAGCTGCAAGATGGGCCCTACACTGGCATTATTTCAAGGGCCAAGCACCCAACTTGCAGGTAAGATAGTTTTGAAGAACTTCTGCTTCTGCAAAGTCTCTGAAGTACTCTGTTTTTGGGTGTGTTGTGGTGAGTTCCTGGATTTGGCAAGTTGCTACATTCTTAACAGGGATGACCGAGGAATAGGTGATCTGGCCACACAAAGGTGGCAACAGGTATGGGGGCAGCAGTGGCAGTGCCTCTTGGTCTGCAGCTTGACAGGGAGAAGGAGCAGAGGCTGTGGAGAGGGCAAGATCTTCATACCCTCTGTCAACTTGGAGCCGGACTCCTCCATGCTCCTTGACAGTGACAGGAGGCTGTCTGGCAGGCCAGCAAATGCACCTAGCAGTTTAGTGTGCATGGTCATCTGTGCTCCCCTGTATGCTGCCCAGTCAAGGTCCTCATCTGAGTCCTCTGCAACAGAGCTCACCTGTGACCTCATTCTAAGGGTGGTCCTCCTGCTCCCACCACCCCCACCCCTGCAGACCCATGACATCTCTCTTCCTTCCCACCTCCTCCACTAATGCCTCCAGTGCTGCATCCATTTCTCTGGAATGCTCTCTCTGCCCTGGTGTTCAATTTTCTGTTTTTAATCGCAGGAATATTATTCAGTGCAACTTTCCTTTAAGAGGGCAGGCTGCCTTTAAGAGCAGAAGGCTGACTTAACCATATGCAATTAGCACAACGCTGCTTGTCCCCCTGCAGAGCCCAGAGGCAGACAACAGTGTGGCAAATGCTTGGCCCTATGCTGAAAATCATGGTAATGAGGTGGGAGCATTAAATTTACATGCTAGCCACCTCCAACGGAACAGACATGGGCACTTTGTGAGTTGCGACCTTTGCGTCTGAAAAATGGGGCACACGATTTTCGTTTGTCCTCTGTCTAGAAATATCATGCTTAACATAGACAACAGCTCCAAGCTTGTCTCTAGCTGTATTTATCAACAGATGGGATGCTTTTGCGCCTGCTGCCGAATGAGGTAGAAAATAAACGATATAATTCTGTCGCATTTATACTCATATGAATACAACTTGTGCACAAGTAGGATTTGCATGTATGTAGCCTTAACTGCATTGATAATCAAAGATGGTGAGTCAGACTCATTCTCCACTGCTACTTAGCAGAGCTGCCTAGGACAAGCCACACTTTGTTGTTATTCCAGCTGAATTGTTAGCCGTTTCCCAATAAACTCATTTTATATCAAAGCCCTTTATAGTTTGAAGAGATCTTTAGGGGCAGTTTCAAGTGATCCAACTTTAAATAAAGATGAACACTATATTCCCTTTGCTATTGAAAAATTAATTTGTTCTCTAAAGTTATCTTTGTAAGTGAGGTATAATTCATGTTCATTAGAATTCATTAAATTTAATGATGTTTGTTCTTCCTGAATCACATATCAATTTATCTGTATGATTATAAATAATGATCCAACTCTGAGATTTCTTGAAGTAATGCATGGAATAATCCCCATATACTCATTTCACCTTCAAATATGCATTTGAGAAAATACCCTTCCGTTTCTCATTTCGAATTAAAATTCTAAATGAAAAGTATTTTTGAAAAACTCAGTGCAGGTGCCTTTTTTCCTAATAGGGGCAATGACAGTAGCTTCTTTGCATTTGAAGATTAGGCATAGAAACATAGGCAGTGAAATCCCATGGGAATTCTCCCACTGATTTACAGTAACTTCAGCAGAACAGTTGAGGAAACCCTGTGAAAAGAGAATCCTGAGATCCTGTCTATTCCAGTGATCCAAGTGGACATTAAAGATTCAAAGGCACTCTCTGAAGAGCCAAGGGTTCTGCTGGTGTCCTGGGCAACATTCCTCCCTCCATTAAAATGACCTAAACTAGATTAACTGGTCATCCCTCTCATGGCTGTGGCTACTGGTAACATTTGCCTGCATATTAACAGTTACTACACTGTACAAGTCATTGATTTTATGTTAAAAGACACTTTAAGTTGTGAAATGCACTATATAAATGCAAGTATTGGTAAAATCTTTCCTAAAAAGCATAATACTCCATGGCTAAGATTAATATCTGCAACCTTGTGATAATCTATCAACTCTATCTTCACTTTGTCAGAACTGGAGAGAGCCAAAGGGGAAACAAGGAGGAAGATATTGCATGGAAAAGTGATGATTATTTTCAGATTATTATTCAACTATATAAAGCTTGTAGCTAAATTAAGCCACTGATATGCACACCAGAAGTGTGATGATACAACAATCATGGGCTTTGTCTTTTTTAAAAAAACATCATTTTAAAAGGTAAACAATGGTCCAAAATGGCCACTGAAGAAAAAGGGATTGGCCATTTGTATATTCAAACTGTCCGACAAAGACAAAGGACAAATCTTCAAGCTAAAAGGTGTCAATAGAACCCATCCTATACCTATGCTAAAACATTCCAGAATTGAATGTTTTCTTAAACAAAGGAGGTTTGAAGTAGCCATGCCCTGGGCCATTGTGCAATCACCACAGGGAAGTGATGAGAACATCTCTTACAAGGAGGTGAGAGGTGACAGTTTTACCTTTTTTAGAAAAAAAAGACAGCGAGAGAGAAAGAGAGACTCTCTCAAGAGAGAAGCAGCATCGAATAGCTTGCGTTCCAGCCAAGCCATAAAGCACATGCCCTGCTGCAGAATCCAACATCTGCAGGATACAACAGTGAGAGCTAGAAGTAACCCATTGTCTTCAATTGAACCTTCAATCAGAGAAATCTACACTCATCTCAGGCCTGCATCCATCTAGGACTTGATTTCCAAGAGAATTCAACAGGTTTATCGTAACCTTACCCCCAACCCCCCCACACTCTGTGTATGTGAGTGTGAGAGAGAGCAAATACGTGAGTGAATGCGCTTGAGCCAATTCTGGATAAGGCATATTGATCAATAAACAATTGATTTTTTTTAAAGCCTAAGAAAACCTGTCACTGTCTGTTTATTTGTAAATTAAAAAAACCCAGCGGCTAAAATCTAATTTGCTGCACTTGCTGCAGTCTGGTGAGCAGTTGAAGTGTGGGAACTACCCACGTCACACCACATGGTCGTAACAACACTGTACTGCAAACTTTACCTGCTGATCTTGAAGTTGCAATAATGTGAGATTATAAACAGTCAGGCTAAAATCAAATGTAATTTTCACACCTTAGTTCCCAACAGTGAACCTTTAATTTTGAGTACCATTTTGTTAAGCAACATTTCAATATTTACTGGGGGGGGGGTGGGGGGGAAAGTCAGCTGGAATTTCCAACAGGATGCAGCTCTCTATCAGGAAACAAGTGGAAAGCATGGAGACATCGCACAAGAGCATTTCACTGAGGTTCGACCGATCTCCTGCTGAAATTTAAGGCCTATGTTTTAAATTTATTTTCCTCTTTATTGGAGAATTTAAGTGTCCATGTTTGGCTCGACAACACCAGTAACAGCGAACACGACAACAGTTCTACAGCTTATCTTCCCTCTGTTATTGACCATCTTCTTGGCCAAAATGCTGACATAAAAGCCACCACAAAACAAACATTCCAAACCAACCTTATGAATGAAACCATGCAATATTCCATACAAAAGTCAACTAATCACCCTTGTTCATTCCCTTAGTGCCTGTTTTCTGTGTGACTTTGCCTGTCCTATGCAGTTCTACCACAGTGGCTGCAGCATGGTTGTGGAGGGCGAGACGGAGAATGACCTTGCAGAATGATAATGAGCAGCTCTGGCCCTAAAAGGTCCAGCTGTGAACTGCACTATCATGGAAATGTGGAGCTTATTCAAGGAGCAGCTACTGCGTGTCCTTGATAAGTATGTACCTGTCAGGCAGGGAGGAAGTTGTCGAGCGAGGGAGCCGTGGTTTACTAAAGAAGTTGAAGAGCTTGTCAAGAGGAAGAAGAAGGCTTATGTTAGGATGAGACGTGAAGGCTCAGTTAGGGCGCTTGAGAGTTACAAGTTAGCCAGGAAGGATCTAAAGGGAGAGATAAGAAGAGCAAGGAGAGGACACGAGAAGTCATTGGCAGATAGGATCAAAGAAAACCCTAAGGCTTTCTATAGGTATATCAGGAATAAAAGAATGACTAGAGATAGGTTAGGGCCAATCAAGGATAGTAGTGGGAAGTTGTGTGTGGAATCGGAGGAGATAGGGGAAGTGTTAAATGAATATTTTTCGTCAGTATTTACAGTGGAGAAAGAAAATGTTGTCGAGGAGAATACTGAGATACAGACTACTAGGCTAGATGGGATTGAGATTCACAAGGAGAAGGTGTTAGCAATTTTGGAAAGTGTGAAAATAGATAAGTCCCCTGGGCCAGGTGGGATTTATCCTAGGATTCTCTGGGAAGCCAGGGAGGAGATTGCAGAGCCTTTGTCCTTGATTTTTATGTCGTCATTGTCGACAGGAATAGTGCCGGAAGACTGGAGGATAGCAAATGTTGTCCCCTTGTTCAAGAAGGGGAGTAGAGACAGCCCTGGTAATTATAGACCTGTGAGCCTTACTTCGGTTGTGGGTAAAATGTTGGAAAAGGTTATAAGAGATAGGATTTATAATCATCTTGAAAAGAACAAGTTCATTAGAGATAGTCAGCACGGTTTTGTGAAGGGTAGGTCGTGCCTCACAAACCTTATTGAGTTTTTTGACAAGGTGACCAAACAGGTGGATGAGGGTAAAGCCGTGGATGTGGTCTATATAGATTTCAGTAAGGCGTTTGATAAAGTTCCCCACGGTAGGCTATTGCAGAAAATACAGAAGTATGGGATTGAAGGTGAATTAGTGCTTTGGATCAGAAATTGGCTAGCTGAAAGAAGACAGAGGGTGGTGGTTGATGGTAAATGTTCATCCTGGAGTATAGTTTCTAGTGGTGTACCGCAAGGATCTGTTTTGGGGCCACTGCTGTTTGTCATTTTTATAAATGACCTGGATGAGGGTGTAGAAGGGTGGGTTAGTAAATTTGCGGATGACACGAAGGTCGGTGGAGTTGTGGATAGTGCCGAAGGATGTTGTAGGTTACAGAGGGACATAGATAGGCTGCAGAGCTGGGCTGAGAGATGGCAAATGGAGTTTAATGCGGAAAAGTGTGAGGTGATTCACTTCGGAAGGAGTAACAGGATTGCAGAATACTGGGCTAATGGGAAGATTCTTGGTAGTGTAGATGAGCAGAGAGATCTTGGTGTCCAGGTACATAAATCCCTGAAAGTTGCCACCCAGGTTAATAGAGCTGTTAAGAAGGCATATGGTGTGTTAGCTTTTATTAGTAGGGGGATCGAGTTTAGGAGCCACGAGGTCATGCTGCAGCTGTACAGAACTCTGGTGCGGCCGCACCTGGAGTATTGCGTGCAGTTCTGGTCACCGCATTATAGGAAGGATGTGGAAGCTTTGGAAAAGGTGCAGAGGAGATTTACTAGGATGTTGCCTGGTATGGAGGGAAGGTCTTACGAGGAAAGGCTGAGGGACTTGAGGTTGTTTTCGTTAGAGAGAAGGAGGAGAAGAGGTGACTTAATAGAGACATATAAGATAATCAGAGGGCTGGACAGGGTGGATAGTGAGAGCCTTTTTCCTCGGATGGTGATGGCAAACACGAGGGGACATAGCTTTAAGTTGAGGGGTGATAGGTATAGGACAGATGTCAGAGGTAGTTTCTTTACACAGAGAGTAGTAGGGGCGTGGAACGCCCTGCCTGCAACAGTAGTAGACTCGCCAACTTTAAGGGCATTTAAGTGGTCATTGGATAGACATATGGATGAAAATGGAATAGTGTAGGTCAGATGGTTTCACAGGTCAGCGCAACATCGAGGGCTGAAGGGCCTGTACTGCGCTGTAATGTTCTATATGTGGCAGCTGGCTGGCTGGCATACAGGCAAAAGCAAGGGCACTGGAAGAGTGGCAGTAGTGGGAGGACAAATGCTGTCATCCTGAGGGAGGACAGCAGATTCATGCTCCACAAAGCAACTACCACTCCTCCAGCCTTGGTGGTGCCTCAGCAATCCTAGGAATGTGTTTGAGTACAGGTTGCTGGACCGCTGTGAGATCTTGAAACCCCCTTTGAACACTGGTATCTACAACCATGATGGCAGCAGTCCGAACTTGAATACCAACAAGCTGAGCTTGCATGACTTCAGTCTGAGCTTCCATTGCAGCACTCAGACTTTGGGTGGTTTCTGCTTGTGCTGCAATGGAAACTGCAACATTGACCATCAGACATGAATCATGGGTCCACAGTCTGGTAATGGAGTTGGCTATCTCTCCTACCCTGTAGAGGATGAGCTCCAAGCTCTGCGTAAAGCCATGTGCAAAGTTGGTCCGGACTCCTACATGCTTCTTGACAATAACCACTGGCTTTCCAAAAGGCCTGCCATTGCATCAAGCATTTTAATGTTCATATCCATTTTTCTGGAGGCTGCCCCATTGACCTGTTCATTTGAATCCTCTGCAACAGAACTTGCATGTGTCTTTGCCTTCCGGTGAGCTGGCACCTGTGCTACCCTTATCCCTGCCTCGCTGCAGGCCACTCATTCCCGCTGTCTCACCAAGTGCAGATTCTGCCTCTAAGCTACCCTCCTAAAGTACACACAATGTCAGCTGGTGCCTGCAAGTGTCAGAGTGAGTGACAGTGTTTCTTCATCAGTCTCCTTTCTCTTCCACTTCGTTGCATGACAGCATGGCCAGGTTGCAGTTCTTGGGGATCTGAAACAAGGAAGGCACAAGAGTGGTGTTGCAGTGAGGGGAGCGGGGCAAAGCAACAGCTGCATGCTTACACCATCTGCAGTTTGTAAATCAGAGGAGATGGTGGGATGAGGGGGAAGTGCTCCCACTGGCTGCAATTGTCTGCCATCTTGTCCTGCAATGGAGAGGGAAGAGTGTCAGTGAGTGTTGTGTAATGTGTTTGGGTGATGTGGCTGTCATGGTTGACTAGCTGGCAATGTGTGTGAGCTGTGAGATGTGGCTGAGGCAGAAGTGCTGAGTGTGTGAGGGTGAACTGTGTAATATTACTTATTCCTTTAGTGTGTGATCTATTGTAAGACTCACAGCACAAGTGATATCCAAAGAAACTGTGGGTTTTATTATATTTTAACTAGAACGTGTATATACATACAGCTATTGCACGAGCCACATGTATAATGCATCTCATTCTGTTGGGCTCCACCCACAATGAACTGGTCATGTGACATGACATCACTTCCTCTGGTGATCTGCACTTACAACTGTTATGTTGGTCTACTCTTAAGGTGGTCCCACAACAAGGTGAATCTATGAATGTGAAGTATGAGTCATGGTTGATTGAGATTGTTGGTACGTGAGTGAAGGGAGGGCTCTGAATTGAGCTGTGAGTGAAGCTGGTGGTACAGGCCATTGAGCATCTGTGTGAGGTCATTGAACATCTTGTGGTATTGCAACCAGATTCGTGGGGCTGCACTGTTGGCATTGACTATGATGGCTATCTGCTCTCTCTGCTTTTGCAAAGTTAACCTGTTTGGAGGGCCTCCTGGTCCCCTGTGGATAGAGAAACATCTCTCCTCCTGCACCAAGGCCTCCAGTGCTGCATTGAAGAAACTTGGAACCTGCTCTTTGCTATCTTTATTCTTGTGTCTTTTCCAGATTAAATACACTTTGAAACACCACCTCCAGTCAAAAAGCACCTCCCCTTTAAGTGGTGTTGGCTGGCTTAAAGTAGTACAGGCAAGTTTGAATGCATGATAGCCTCTCACAAGTATACAGCCCCTGCTCAGGTGTGCAGCCACTCAAACACCATGCCTAGCACTGGCTATAGCTATGATTATTTAACTAAACTGGCAGCACGAGGTTTGCATGCTGCCTGCACCGAAAGCAACCGGTGCAGGTTAATTGCTCATTGCAATCCCTGTGCCTGTTTTCAGCGTCATCGAATTTCACAGTCAGGGTATCAATCACCTATTTAAAGCAAGCAGGGACTGTGGACTGACTGAAGTAGTTTATATAGAACTGTTTAAAAACTAGGACCCTGCAAACCTACTGCCCACATCCAATACTCATAAACGCAAAGGGCTAGAAATTCAACTGTAAGGTGGCGCTACAAAGGACTACCCATGTTTCTCAGGGGCACGATGCACCACCAGCCAATTCCTGTGTGGCCCATGTGGCATTGCAGCAGGAAAAGGGCATGTGCAGGTGCATCCCCTGAGTGCGCCGGACGACTTTGAATTGGCGCTATCCTGACATCACACAGCCAATCAGCTGGTGCAACACCAGGATTCCAAATTTGGGCCATGTAGTTCCTCTGCATGTATTTGTTCATCACTCTTCAAAGATCTGGCGTGAGGCTACACGATGGGCCCTGCACTGGTATTCCTTAAAGGGCCAGGAACGCAAATTGCAGGTAAGCTATTTTTGACAATTATTTTCTATTGCAAAGTGTCGGAAGATACTTTGGAGTGTTTCAGGAGGTCTTTTGAGTTGAGCCCCTGGACTTAACATAAGAATTAGGAGCAGGAGTAGGTAATTCAGCCCCTCGAGCCTGCTCTGCCATTCAATATGATAAATTCTGATCTCATCTTGGCCTCAACTCCACTTTCCTGCCTGTTCTCCATAACCCTTCAACCCATTACTAATAATTAGTTGCTGTAGGGTGTTGCTGCATCCTCACAGGGAGGAAAAAGGAGTATGTCACCTGTCCACACAAAAGCTGCAACAGGTAGTGGGCAGCAGTGACAGTGTCTCTGGGTCTGCAGCATGACAGAGAGGCTGTGGAGAGGACAAGCTCTGCTTGTCTCAGTGTGCATGCTCATCAGTGCTCTCCTGTTTGCCAACCTGTCAAGTTCCTCATTTGAGCTCCCTGCAGCAGAACTCATTTGCGACCTCACTCTCTGGGAAGCTGGAAAATGAACCATCCTTTCCCACTAGCCTGGCTGTAGCCCACTCATGCCCAGATGACTCATCATGTGCAGATTCCAACTCTATACTAGCCTTTAAGCATGCAATGCCAGTATCTGAGCTGGTGGCTGCAAGTGCCAGACTAAAAGACAGGACAGCCTGCCTTTAAGAAGGGAAGGCTGGCAGACCGCATGGTTTCCAAACAATGCTGCCTCTCCTCCCTGCTGAGCGCAAAGGCCGCAGGTAGTGTTTTGGGGAGGAGAGCAGCGCAGGAGCCAGTCAGCCCAACGCTACAATCATTCAGAAGGGGTTTGGCACACCAAAATTGCATGTTTCCCACCTCGATCTGAATGGGCATCGGCAGATCATGAATTGCGAGCCCCTTGCCCAAAAAATGGGGTTAACTAGTTTCTAGCCCAAGAACCCCATTCTATTTTTACCAAACCCCAGGACTATAACTTTACCCTCAGTGATTCTATATCATACAACCACAGTCCTCGCCCTACCACTTTCCAGTTGGCTAACTGTCAGGTGCCTATCTCCCGCCTAGTACATGTTGCCTACTATTTTGCTGGATATCTTTTGTTTTGAAAAACAAAGAAATAAAATTAATGCATAGCTAAATATATAGCATGTGATACATCTTATAATGCTACTTACTTAGTTTTCTGGAATATAGAATTGCAGAATTTGATCTGTAAGACATCCCTTAAATCATAGAATACCTTGCAATAAAAGCATAACTAAACTTATTCAATGACTGTAGCCTCAGTAGCCTTGATCATACATTGTGCATTATGGTCTTTTGTTATAAAGTAGCATCTCCTACAACGGGAGATAAATTGCGTGATATGCTGTTATACAATAAGTGATACTTATTTAAAAATCCCTGCTAGGTGTTGATTCTCATTCATTTATCATTCATTTACAAACCTGTATCTGCTCTGTAACTTCATCTGTTAGGTTGTTTTTGTTTCTAAATATGGCACCACTACTGTGGTCTGCACATTCTTTGAGACCAAAGTAGATCTGTCCATTTAGGATCTCTATCCTTACTTACATGGTAATGAACTGGTCTTTGAGCATCAATTCTATTGGCTAACCAGTATACCAATGAGGAGTCAATAAGTTACCCTAGGCATCGCTTGCTAACTGAGAATATGCATTCCGTTAAATAAGGGATCCAAAATGTATCCTGGTTGAATTGGAAACAATTAAATTCAGATGGTGGAAGTCCTTGATCATTTTCAGTGCCATTTTCCTGAAAAGTTCTTTAACTTGATAAGGGAGAGGATTTCCAAGTCTTCTTGTGTCTGACTGCTGCATAGCATAATCTTGATTAGTCACTAGTAGCAAAGACCCCAACCCAATCCACCTCAGAATAATGTAAATTAATGGATAATTGGGAACTCTCAAATTACCTGCACAAGTAAAATTCTGAAGTTATCCACTACTTTAAATTACCTGAAAATGGACAGTATTTTTGTACAATATATTGTACTTTACACATCTCCTATGCCTAATACATTTCAGTTATTTAACTTAGAGATATTATAATAATCTAGATGGTCAAAGTTCCTTCACCCTGACTATTGGAAAGTAATTTGTGCAATGCCTCACTTATTGAACTTTACCTCCCATGTAAATGTTGTAACAGTTGGTGTGAAGCTGACTAACAAAAGATGATGCCTAGTTGCAATACTGCTGTGTCATGATTATTTTAAAGTTGCAAATTGTTCAGAGAAATAGAGCAGCATTAACACTTTAAATAGATTTTTTGCAACAGTTGGGGTTTTGGCTCAGCAGATAGGAATATGAAGCCCTCACTCCCTATCCCCAACCATTAGGGCGCTAGCTATGAAGAGAGGTTGAGTAGATTAGGATTATTTTCATTAGAAAGACGGAGGTTGAGGGGGGACCTGATTGAGGTGTACAAAATCATGAGAGGTATAGACAGGTTGGATAGCAAGAAGCTTTTTCCCAGAGTGGGGGATTCAATTACTAGGGGACACGAGTTCAAAGTGAAAGGGGAAAAGTTTAGGGGGGATATGCGTGGAAAGTTCTTTACGCAGAGGGTGGTGGGTGCCTGGAACGCGTTGCCAGCGGAGGTGGTAGATGCGGGCACGATAGCGTCTTTTAAGATGTATCTAGACAGATACATGAATGGGCAGGAAGTAAAGAGATACAGACTCTTAGAAAATAGGCGACAGGTTTAGATAGAGGATCTGGATCAGCGTAGGCTTGGAGGGCCGAAGGGCCTGTTCCTGTGCTGTAATTTTCTTTGTTCTTTGTTCATTAGAATCAATGGTTTTGCACCTAGCTGTTAGAAAGTGTTTTTTTAATAATTTCTGGCAACCCGAGACCTTCTCAATTCTTGACTTGAAGCCCTGAACTCCCACTAAAATTCTTGCAGCCCCAAATTCTGTCAAAACGTCTGGCAGAGAAGGAAACGTGTGACTAATTAATTAAAGCTCCACTGTATAGCACTGTTGGGCAGTTTATCCCAATTCTTATCCCTTCTCTCAAGAAGGTGCTGAACACTGCTGAATAAGATTCCACAGATATCCGCGGCCTTTTGGTGCCTCAATCAAGTGTTTTTTTTTCATGTTAAGAGCTTCGACATTAATGTTCCTTCAGCCTGAGCCATTGGAAAGTAATTTTTGCAATGCCTCATTTGTTCAAGCATCGAGAGGGGCTTCAAAGACGAGCATAATCCTATCCTCACAAGGATGTTCACACACATGCACTTTCCCATTTTCCCACCGAGGTCAGTGGTAATTGGAAAGATTCTGTGTCTCTCAGCAGGTACTGGATGCTAAAAGAAAATAATAGCTTGAGGTCTGAAAGTATCGGATTGTAGGTTGCAGGTTTATACCAAGTTCACCTATTTTCTGTTCCTGTACCAATGTGACATGTCTATTAGTGACTTGTGAAGTATTGTATACGCAATAGAATTATTTATTTGATTTGAGTCTGCCATGCTTAATGCAAACAAAGTGGAATCTGATTTTATGGAATGGTTCCTGCAGATTGGAAGGTAGCAGATATAACCTCACAATTTAAGAAAGGAGGGAAGAGAGAAAACAGGGAACTACAGACCTGTTAGCCTAACATCGGTCATAGGGGAAATGCTAGAATCTATTATAAAAGATGTAATAACTGGACACTTAGAAAATAATGGTAGGATTGGGCAGAGTCAACATGGATTATTGAAAGTGAAATCATGTTTAACAAACCTGTTGGAGATTTTTGAGAATGTAACTAGTAGAATAGATAAGGGGAACCAGTGGATGTGGTATATTTAGATTTTCAGAAAGCTTTTGATAAGGTCCCACACAAGAGGTTGGGAAACACAATTAGAGCACATGGAATTGGGGGTAATATACTGGCATGGATTGAGAATCAGTTAAAGGACCAAAAACAGAGAGTAGGAATAAATGGGTCATTTTCGAATTGGCAGGCTGTGACTAGTGGGGTCTATTATCAATGATTTGGAAGTGGGGATTAAATGTAATATTTCATTTTGCAGATAACACAAAACTAGGTGGAAGTGTCAGTTGTGAGGAGGATGCAAAGATGCTTCAAGGGGATTTGGAGAGGCTAAGCAAAGTGGGCAAAAATTTGGCAGATGGAATACAATGTGGAAACATTTTGGTAGGAAAAACAAAAAGAGTATTTCTTAAATGGTGAGGGGCTAAGAAGTGTTGAGTTTCAAAGGTACTTTTGTGTCCTTGTTCATGAGTCACTAAAAGTTAACATACAGGTACAGCAAGCAATTAAAAAGACAAATGGTATGTTGGCCTTCATTACAAGAGAATATGAGTATAGGAGTAAAAATTTCCTATTGCAATTATATAGAGCCTTGGTGAGACCGCACCTGGAGTATTGTGTGCAATTTTGGTCTCCTTACCTAAGGAAAGATATACTTGCCGTAGAGGGAGTGCAACAAAGGTTCACCAAATTAATTCCCGGGATGAAGGGATTGTCCTGTGAGGAAAGATTAAATAGACTGGACCTTTATTCTCTGGAGTTTAGAAGAATGAGAGGTGATCTCATTTAAACATACAAAATTCTTATAGGGCTCGACAGGGTTGATGCAGGAAGGATGTTTCCCCTGGCTGGGAAGTCGAGAACCACGGGACACAGTCTCCGAATAAGGAGCAGGCCATTTAGGACTGAGATGAGGAGGAACTTGAAATTCAACACTTCTCAGCCTCTCACCATTTCTTCACTCAGACGGTGGTGAATCTTTGGAATTCTCTGCCCCAGAGGGCTGTGGAGGCTCAGTCGTTGAGTATGCTCAAGACTGAGATTGATAGATTTCTACATATTAAAAACATCAAGGGTTACAGGGATAGTGCAGGAAAATGGTGTCGGAGTAGAAGATCAGCCATTATCTCATTGAATGGCGGAGCGGGGTCAAAGGGCTGAATGGCCTACTCCTGCTGCTGCTTCTTATGTTCTTGTGTTTATATACTGCAGTTTTGTCCAGCATAATAGACCTGGGCGGTCTGTAGCATGATGTGGAGCCACAATTGTAACTAAATAATAGACAGTTGTTCTTTTGTGCCATCATTATATCCAACGCTGAATCCAATTTTTTTTTCTCTTTTGGGAGGGAGGATGAAGAATGCTGCCCTGAATAATAGGGACTCTAGTGGTAATAGCAAGTCTCATTATAGTAAAATACAGAGAACGAGAGGTCAAATCTCAACATGGCAGTTTGAAAAATTGAATTTTTAAAATCTGAAAATAAGAAGCTAGTGTCAGTAAAAAAAATATAATGTTGCTATTGGATTATCATAACTGGCTCATTAATGTCTTTTAGGGAAGAAAACCTGCAATCCTGACTCAGTCACACTTTGTGAGTTCAGTCCCACATTAACATGTTTTATCCTTATTTGCCCTCTGAAGCGACCAAGCAAGCAACCCAAGAGTTCACACGCAGGCTGCGCACAAGTCAGCCCCTTTAAGTTATCATACGTGCGCAGCTGCACAAAAAAATTTAAAGGGCCCTGCACACTAAAACAAATTGCCCACACATCAGCAAAAAAAAAATTAACTGGTAAGTTGCTAGCATGGCACCCAATTTTATCAAATCAGGGCAACTATGGATCTTGTCAATGTTGTCTACGTCCTGAAAATTCATTCTAAAAATGGTGCTATGACTTCTATATCCTGTACATTTTCTGGGTCATTTTGAAATACCAGGTCCATGTGAGAAACATCTTTCATGACGTCCTTGATGCATTGGATCAAGATGCAGTCATGCACTTCATTAACCAACTCTGACTCTAAACCTCTTGGATTTTCCCAGTTTATATTAGGTTGATTGACGTCTCCCATTTAAATAACTTTCTTATTCTCACATACCCTTATTATCTCTTCACAAAGAAAATTGTCCTCCTGCATTGCTAACCTATGGCATACCCCTAATGTTGCATGGATTTCTTACTATTTGAGATGTATAACTGGAGTAGTCATTTTACAGCTTTATATTTCCCACAGGATCAAGTTATTTTACATCCCAAGTGTCTCTGATGTAAAGAGCTACACCACTTCCTTTTCTCTCATCTCTGTCTATTCTAAACATATTATGCCCCTAAATGTAGCATTTATTTATATCCTCTGGATTTCGCTATGTTTAACTGATATTATTAATGATTCTCACTCTCTCTCCAAGTACTGTTCCCCCTCTCCTTCAAGCCTACCATTAGCACCCCTCTCCTCAAAAAAACAGCCTTTGTTCTCTCTCCCATTGGCAGGTGTACCTTCAGCTTTCAAGGCCCTAAGCTCTGAAATTCCCTCCTTAAACCTCTCTGCCTCTCTATCTCTCTTTCCTCCTTTAAGTTAGAGTCATAGAGTTTGACAGCACAGAAACAGGCCCTTCGGCCCAACGTGCCTGCGCTGACCATCAAGCACCTGTCCGAACTAATCCCATTTCCCCGCACTTGGCCCGTAGCCTCGTATGTTATGATGTTTCAAGTGTTCATATAAATACTTCTTGAATGTTATGAGTGTTCCTCCCTCTACCACCTCTTCAGGCAGTATGTTCCAGATTCCAACCACCCTCTGGGTGAAAAATCTTTTTCCTCAACTCCCCTCTAAACCTTCTGCCCTTACCTTAAATCTATACCCCCTAGTTATTGACCTCTCGGTTAAGAGAAAAGTTTCTTCCTATCTATCATATCAATGCCCCTCATAATTTTGTATACCTCAATAGGGTCCCCCCTCAGCCTTCTCCACTCCAAGGAAAACAACCCCAGCCTATCCAGTCTGTCTTCATAACTGAAATGCTCCAGCTCATACAACATCCTGGTGAATCTCCTCTGCACCTTCTCCATTGCAATCACATCCTTCCTATAGTGTGGCGACCAGAACTGTACATAGTACTCCAGCTGTGGCCTAACCAGGGTTTTGTACAGCTCCATCATAGCCTCCCTGTTCTTACATTCTATGCCTCGGCTAATAAAGGCAAGTATACCATATGCCTTCTTAACCACCTTATCTACCTGTGCTGCTGTCTTCAGTGATCTATGGTCGAGGTCCCTCTGACTCTCTGTACTCCCTAGGGTCCTACCATCCATTGTATATTCCCTTGCCTTGTTGGTCCTCCCAAAGTGCATCACCTCACACTTCTCAGGGTTAAACTCCATTTGCCACTGCTCCGCGTATCTTACCAGCCCATCAATATTGTCCTGTTGTCTAAGGCTTTCTTCCTCACTATTTACGACACCACCAATTTTCGTGTCGTCTGCGAACTTACTGATCATACCTCCTATATTCGCGTCTAAATCATTAATGTACACTACTGGGATCAGTGCTGGGACCTTTGCTCTTTGTAGTATATATAAATGATTTGGAGGAAAATGTAGCTGGTCTGATTAGTAAGTTTGAGGACGACACAAAGGTTGGTGGAGTTGCGGACAGTGATGAGGATTGTCAGAGGATACAGCAGGATATAGATCGGTTGGAGACTTGGGCGGAGAAATGGCAGATGGAGTTTAATCCGGACAAATGTGAGGTAATGCATTTTGGAAGGTCTAATGCAGGTGGGAAGTATATAGTAAATGGCAGAACCCTTAGGAGTATTGACAGGCAGAGAGATCTGGGCGTACAGGTCCACAAGTCACTGAAAGTGGCAACGCAGGTAGATAAGGTAGTCAAGAAGGCATACGGCATGCTTGCCTTCATCGGTCGGGGCATAAAGTATAAAAATTGGCAAGTCATGCTGCAGCTGTACAGAACTTTAGTCAGGCTACACTTAGAATATTGCGTGCAATTCTGGTCGCCACACTACCAGAAGGACGTGGAGGCTTTGGAGAGGGTACAGAAGAGGTTTACCAGGATGTTGCCTGGTCTGGAGGGCATTAGCTATGAGGAGAGGTTGGAAAAACTCGGATTGTTTTCACTGGAAAGACAGAGGTGGAGGGGCGACATGATAGAGGTTTACAAAGTTATGAGCGGCATGGACAGAGTGGATAGTCAGAAGCTTTTTCCCAGGGTGGAAGAGTCAGTTACTAGGGGATATAGGTTTAAGGTGAGAGGGGCAAAGTTTAGAGGGGATGTGCGAGGCAAGTTCTTTACACAGAGGGTGGTGAGTGCCTGGAACTTGCTGCCGGGGGAGGTGGTGGAAGCAGGTACAATAGTGACGTTTAAGAAGTATCTTGACAAATACATGAATAGGATGGGGATAGAGGGATACGGTCCCCGGAGTTGCAGAAGGTTTTAGTTTAGGCAGGCATCAAGATCGGCGCAGGTTCCTGTGCTGTACTGTTCTTTGTTCTACACACAGTAAGGGTCCCAGTAAGTTCTTCTGTAAAACCTACCTTTTTGGCCAAGCTTTTGGTCATCTACCTTAATATCTCCCTGCGTGTCAAATTTTCCTTTTTAACACCCCTGTGAAACATCCCTGGGATGTTTTTATTCCGTTAAAGGAGCTTTATAAATATATTATTGTTGCTGTTGTTTCTTATTCCCATCACATTGTACTTCCCTACTGCTACTATGATTCTAGCAAAACAAAATAATTGAGAGTGAAGTCGGCTTCATCTGTGCCAATCAATAGAAGTATTGCAAATTAACCATTGGTCATGTACTCTGTAGTTTAGAGATGTAAAGTTACACATTAACAAGGGATGATTATGTTACGATGAGTATGAGCCATAAATGGACATTGATAAGAAATTTGTTACAGTTAATCTATATAAAATAGCGCTCTTATAACATTTTTGTTATCTTTGGATTCAATTCGGGAAGGTTGAGCTCAAGAAATTTAAACTCAAGAAACACTGTTTCCTGGCCAAGTTAACTCGGTTGTATGTACTTTAATTTGTTTAAGGGACTAATAAAATCATAGAATCAGAGACAGCACAGAAATGCTTTAAATAGAACTTTGCTTGTGACTGTATTGTCTTGTCTTTCTTCAATTCCCACATCAACTAGCGAATTAATACCCGAAGCACGATACAGTGCTTTTAAAGCGATAAAAACATATTTCCAGGGAAAGAGTTCATTTATTAATGTCACCAATGGCTCAGCTGGTAGTCATCTGGCCTGTGAGGTAGAAGGCTTGTGGGTTCCAATCCTGCTCCAGGACTTCAGCACAAAAATAAATTTCAGCTGATGCTCTAATGCAGTACTGAGGGAGTGTTGCACTACTGGAGGTGTTTTTTAGATGAGATGTTAAACCAAGGCCCCTTCTGCCCTCTAAGGTAGCTGTAAAAGGTTCGATGTCTCTATTACTCCCTCAGATGTTGGTGAGAATATAGTGAAGTAGTCACACATACAATACTCTTTTCCAACAAAGGTCTTTATTTATTTAGTATACAGAATCGATCCAACATACATAGGTGCATGCAGAGGCCAGTCGACTACAGTACACACTCACTGACAAAAACAATCAAAGGCTTACAGCTAAAGTCCCATCATCCAATCATACATACCAGATACACAGATCTCACATTCCTTAGGTGTCAGTCTTATAGCCTCTTGCATCATTTATTTTTGGCCATCTAGGGGCTTAACCTTGGTACCAGTACATCCAGCAATTTGCTGCCTCTGCCTGTGAGAGTATCCAATATCCAACCCCAGGGTCCTATTAACCTTTTATTAGCCCATACATTTAACACTAAAGAATCATCTAAACCAGCGTGGTTTATTCCTCTCACATGTTCCAACACGATCTCATGACACTATTTCAAAGAAGAGCAGGAGTGTTATCCCTGGTGTCCTGCCCAATATTTACTCCTCAATCAACATCACAATAAATATATTCTTTGATCGTTATCACAATGCTGTTTGTGGGAACTTGCTATGTGTGTAAATTGGCTGTCACGTTTCCTACAACAGTAACTACAGTGGTTTTCGGAACTATCAGCACAACAGCTGGTGGTACAAAACCACAAGTAAAGATACTCAAATACAGATGACCAAAGCTTTATAAGATAAATACGATAACATTTGCTAATATCACGTAATCAGAATGCCCGGTGATCAAACCTCCAGGAATGTCTTGAACCAGATTTTTGAACCCTTTTGGAACAATGGGCAGCACAGTTTTGCAGTGGTTAGCACCGCAGCCTCACAGCTCCAGCGACCCAGGTTCAATTCTGGGTACTGCCTGTGTGGAGTTTGCAAGTTCTCCCTGTGACTGTGTGGGTTTTTGCCGGGTGCTCCGGTTTCCTCCCACAGCCAAAGACTTGCAGGTTGATGGGTAAATTGGCCATTATAAATTGCCCCTACTATAGGTAGGTGGTAGGGGAATATAGGGAAGGTGGGAATGTGGTAGGAGTGTAGGATTAGTATAAATAGGTGGTCAGCACTACATGAACTGCTATGCCTGTGCTGGATATGCGTGATGCCAATATCATCACCCTCTATAAAAACAAAGGTGACCGCGGTGACTGCAACAACTACCGTGGAATCTCCCTGCTCAGCATAGTGGGGAAAGTCTTTGCTCGAGTCGCTCTGAACAGGCTCCAGAAGCTGGCCGAGCACGTCTACCCTGAGGCACAGTGTGGCTTTCGTGCAGAGAGATCGACCGTTGACATGCTGTTCTCCCTTCGTCAGATACAGGAGAAATGCCGTAAACAACAGATGCCCCTCTACATTGCTTTCATTGATCTCACCAAAGCCTTTGACCTCGTCAGCAGACGTGGTCTCTTCAGACTACTAGAAAAGATTGGATGCCCACCAAAGCTATTAAGTATCATCACCTCATTCCATGACAATATGAAAGGCACAATTCAACATGGTGGCTCCTCATCAGAGCCCTTTCCTATCCTGAGTGGCGTGAAACAGGGCTGTGTTCTCGCACCCACACTTTTTGGGATTTTCTTCTCCCTGCTGCTTTCACATGCGTTCAAGTCCTCTGAAGAAGGAATTTTCCTCCACACAAGATCAGGGGGCAGGTTGTTCAACCTTGCCCGTCTAAGAGCGAAGTCCAAAGTACGGAAAGTCCTCATCAGGGAACTCCTCTTTGCTGACGATGCTGCTTTAACATCTCACACTGAAGAGTGTCTGCAGAGTCTCATCGACAGGTTTGCGGCTGCCTGCAATGAATTTGGCCTAACCATCAGCCTCAAGAAAACGAAAATCATGGGGCAGGACGTCAGAAATGCTCCATCCATCAATATTGGCGACCACGCTCTGGAAGTGGTTCAAGAGTTCACCTACCTAGGCTCAACTATCACCAGTAACCTGTCTCTAGATGCAGAAATCAACAAGCGCATGGGAAAGGCTTCCACTGCTATGTCCAGAGTGGCCAAGAGAGTGTGGGAAAATGGCGCACTGACACGGAACACAAAAGTCCGAGTGTATCAGGCCTGTGTCCTCAGTACCTTGCTCTATGGCAGCGAGGCCTGGACAACGTATGTCAACCAAGAGCGACGTCTCAATTCATTCCATCTTCGCTGCCTCCGGAAAATACTTGGCATCAGGTGGCAGGACCGTATCTCCAACGCAGAAGTCCTCGAGGCGGCCAACATCCCCAGCTTGTACACACTACTGAGTCAGCGGCGCTTGAGATGGCTTGGCCATGTGAGCTGCATGGAAGATGGCAGGATCCCCAAAGACACATTGTACAGCGAGCTCGCCACAGGCATCAGACCCACCGGCCGTCCATGTCTCCGCTTTAAAGACGTCTGCAAACGCGACATGAAATCCTGTGACATTGATCACAAGTCGTGGGAGTCAGTTGCCAGCGTTCGCCAGAGCTGGCGGGCAGCCATAAAGACGGGGCTAAAATGTGGCGAGTCGAAGAGACTTAGTAGTTGGCAGGAAAAAAGACAGAGGCGCAAGGGGAGAGCCAACTGTGCAACAGCTGCGACAAACAAATATCTCTGCAGCACCTGTGGAAGAGCCTGTCACTCTAGAATTGGCCTTTCTAGCCACTCCAGGCGCTGCTTCACAAACCACTGACCACCTCCAGGCGCGTATCCATTGTCTCTCGAGATAAGGAGGCCAAAGAAGATGGTCAGCACAGACTCGGTGGGCCGAAGGGCCTGTTTCAGTGCTGTATCTCTAAATAAATAAATAGAACACAGGAGACCCTATGTGGCAAAGGAACTAAGGCCTGAAAGGCTCGAGTCATAAGAATGTTAACCTCTGACCTGATCTCAAACCACCTGTTGTTGAGGTCAAGTCCTAAATCTTCTTTGTAAAAGTTGAAATATCTGCTAAATATAATTTTCTGCTACAAAAAGGCGGACACTTTCTGAACAACTCTTAACACTTTCCTTCCCCTTTATGTTATGGGGGCGGCTCTGCCAACTGCATTATTTAGTACAATTGTATCTGTCATGATGAAATTATTTCCAGGGCTGTTTTGCCAGTTATTGAGGTTGAGCAGCAGGAGGAACCGCAGTGCGCGCCTCTATCTGCTGGGAGGCAATGTTAGAGTGACGGACCGCGGGGAAGGCGATTGATGCGGAGTCAGTAACCGAGCGGGTGAGGAGGGGGCGGCGCTTTTATCGCGGTGATCGTTTGGTTTAAATGTAAAATGACCCAGACACACACTAGTCACAATCCTGTTTATGCTTTCCGGCTGTTAATAGCTGTCCCTTTCTCTCTAGTTGAAGTGCGTGAAGTTGTCAGAGCCCAGGTTTAATCGCGGCTCCCGGCTCATCCTCTCTCCCCGCATGGAGGGGGAGGGTGTGTGTGACTGGGGTTAAACCTACTGAACAACAGTTACTCAGCACTTCAGCATTTATTGCTGGCAATGCACTGAATACTGTTGGCACCTGAAGTCACAAGTTAATCACCTGCTTTGTTAATATGTGCAGGATACTGCAAATCTAGCAACAACTGCAGATTTTATTTTATACCTGCCTTGTGCCAGCAAGTTGCCACTTAAATTTGATGCTGAAATGACCTGGGACATGCCTCATTAACGGTCACCTGCTGTGTGGTGCACAATTAATTCACAGCTCGGACCACCAACTCTGGTTGGATAGTCCTGGAGTTTTCATCTCCCGCCTCCGACCGCCCTCTCCAGTCAACCAGCCTTGTCACCCCATCTTCAATGTTTTAGTAACTAATAAATAGTGTTCAAAATCAATCAGAAAAACACATAACTGCCTTTAAAATCTGGTTGTGATTTTTCTCCCTGGTTGCTCACAGCAATGTCAGTGACACTAATCATTGATTGCTGGAGACTCGAGGACAATCTGAGAAGGTGACAACCCTATGCACACCCTCTTGTTGAATTACGGCATGTTTATGCACTATTCTTGACATTTGTAGATACCTGTGAAATGTGAAATGATTCATTTTGGTAGGAAGAACAGGGAGAGATGATATAGAATAAAGGGTACAATTCTAAAGGGGGTGCAGAAGCAGAGGGACCTAGGTATATATGTGCATAAGTCATTGAAGGTAGCAGCACAGGTTGAGAGAGCGGTTAATAAAGCATACAGTATCCTGGGCTTTATTAATTGGGGCATAGAGTACAAAAGCAAGGAAGTTATGTTGAACTTGTATAAGACACGAGTTCGTCCTCAGCTAGAGTATTGCGTTCAATTCTGTGTGCCTCACTTGAGGAAAGACATGAGGGCATTGGAGAAAGTACAGAAAAGATTCACAAGAATGGTTCCACGGATGAGGAATTTCAGTTATGAAGATAGATTGGAGAAGTTAGCACTGTTTTCGTTGGAGAAGAGAAGGCAGAGAGGTGATTTGATAGAGGTGTTCAAAATCATAAGGGTCTGGACAGAGTAGATAGAGAGAAACTGTTCCCACTCATGACAGGATCAAGAACGAGAGGGGACAGATTTAAAGTATTTGGTAAGAGAAGCAAAAGTGACATCAGGAAAAACTTTTTCACTAAGCGAGTGGTTAAGGTCTGGAATGTGCTGCCTGAGAATGTGGTGGAGGCAGGTTCAGTTGAAGCATTCAAAAGGGAATTCGACAATTACATAAAAAGGAAGAATGTGCAGGGTTATGGGAGAAGGCAGGGGAATGGAACTGAGGGAATTGCTCTTTCAGAGAGCTACTGTGGACACCATGGCCAAATGACCTCCTTCTACGCTGTAACAATTCTGTGTCCTGGTCTGTAGATGCATGAAGGAACCAGCAGGTGGACTCAGAGCACCTCTGGTACAGCCTGGCCTGCCCCGCAGTGTTAGTCTTTTAAATCCAAAAAGCACAAGACATGGGAGTTTCCTTCCTATTGCGGCACTGTTACGACTAAGGGGAGAAAATTACAGTGCCAAAACAATAGCTAAAAGACTCCCAGATACTTAACAAAAAAAAAAGTTAAGGAATGGGCTGAAAATTGTACAAAGACTCTTAAATGATCTTCTGTGTACAGTCAGTATCCAGCAACCTAGAACACCTGTTTTATACAGGGAAGGCGTAGGTAAATAATGCAGGCACAAACATTAGGAAGTTGTGTGGATGATTAATGACAATTAGAGCATTAGTAAATGGAAATGAAGCTCTCACGTGTACCAAGTGGGAGCTAACTTAGGCCATCAGTTCTGCAACCAGAAATGTATACTACACACTAAGTACAGTAGATAGGCATTTAATGTTACAGATTCCCAACCCTCTTTCCAATTGGTTATGCCCAAAAATCAAGAGTAAATGATCAGAAAATCTAAGCTCGTGTACTGCAAAGTGTTGACAACCACCCTGTACAAGCAGGAAAGTTGTTTCTCACCTGACAATTGGTGAAAGTAGCAACCACTGGTCGAAAACAAAAAAATTAAAATGACTGCACATGCAGTTGATTTCATGAGATGTTTTCTACCACATTGGAACTGGAATATGGTGGTATTTTACCACTTCAGGAAGCAGTTTTACAACATAGGACGTGTTGTATGTTAGATTTCACCAGGACTGATGATGAAAAACTACTTTAAAATAATAATGCAATTGAACTGTCAATATTTTTGAGTGTAAGAAGTGGAACATTAAACAGAAAGGTAGTATTTAATTTATTTTCCCATCATTAAATTAATAGTTCAACTTTGCATTATCTGACTTCATTATTAAAGCCTTATTAATCTCAGGTACAAAACACTCGATTGGTAAGAAAAATAGTTCAACATGGAGCTGGGCTTCATCAAATGTTCATATATGACTCTGGAAGTTACTGAAAGTATTCAAAATGTTTCTTGCCTGTTTTAGTAAATTAAACTGAAACATTATTGTGACTTTAGGAAAACAATGCTTTTAGCAGAATTATTTTCAAAATATTGAGTGGATTTTTTGGTGCTTATTTATCATTAAATTATTTTTTATTTTATGGGCAAGTATTAGTTTGCTATATTTCTGCATTTGCAGTATTTTGCCACTCTGCGATGCTGAATCAGACAGAGGGAATGCATGGATTCTATCACATTCAGGAGTGATACAGTGCTTTCTGATGTCCACATGTACACACCAAACATTAGGCACCTGATGGTGAGACTAAATGCAGTTGGACAACCAGGTACTGTCTGAGAATAATGTTACATCATATTTTCCATTATACTCACATTTGGCTGTTCTCACTACTACTACTGGGATTTTGTTGAAGCAGGTGAAACAAATAGAAGATACCCCAATAAGACAGGTACAAATTTTGCAAAGATAATTTCCTCCTCTTTGCTTCCTACTTAATGACAATTTCTTAAACTGGAAAAATTATAATAGATTCCTGTTAACGGTTTTGGATTTTCAGTGACCACTTCTATAAGTGAGCTTCATGCCCTTTGCAAATTAGAGTGTGTCTTTATCTGCTCAGTATCTAATTAAATGTAGTGCAACTGTAAGATCAAACAAATATCCCTTGTGATTGCATTCTCTCTGACTGAAGTATATCACGTGTAACCACGTGACCTCCTCTTGGCAGTTGGATGAATATTCATTCAGACTAAGGTTCAAGCTATAAACCAAGAGACACTACTTGGTATAAACCGTGTACTTACATTGGTTACAATGTTTAACAATCTCCTTAATGCCAAGCCAAAAAAGTTGCTTTTTCCCATACTACCTTTCAACATAACAGTTGAAATGCAGTGGTTTACTTCTTACATGGCATAGCTAGATCTAGCTCATTTTCTTTTTTGCTTTAAAATCCCTAGTATAACAGCCAAGTATAAACCCACACTTGAAAGCACCTGGCTATAGAGCTGTCCATCAAAATAATATTTGGTCCTGTGCTTCTCACAGGCCTGGCCCAGGTCTTCACCACAACCGCATTTGCCAATCAAAACCACTACACTGGGATGCCAGTTAACTAGGATGTTTGGAATTGAATGAGATGTTCTGATATATTGACTTGTGCCAAGTTGTCTGAATTACCTGGTAGATGGAGAAACTGTGTAAATGGGAGGAGGATTGGTAACTAGAGGATGTAGAATTAGGACATTTGGCAAGAAATTCAGGGGAGGATGAGAATATATTATATGCGGTGAGTTGTTATGATCTAGAATGCATTGCCTGAAATGGTGGTGGAAGCAGATTCTGTAGTAACTTTCAAAAGGGAATTGGATATACTTAAAAAGGGCTATGGGAAAAGAATAGGGGTTGGGACTGGTTGGATAGGTTTCAAGGAGCTGGCATAGGCATAATAGGCTGAATGGCCCCTTCTGTGCTATATGATTCTATGGGTTCCCAACCCGCTGCCGTGACACCTCACAGCCTGTCTGTACCCGACCAGGGTGTCAAGCTGACCAAGACATAATTATATCTAAACAGAAAGCTGTTAGGAAATGCTTCTAAAGTGTAATGCATCTGAAGTGACTCCTTTTTCCATCCCAGTCTAGTAAATTTCTGTAACTTGTAGAAACAGTATCCAACATTAGAGAAACCAATCTATAATCCAACAGACAAAAATGCATAATTTGTCACAATTTTCATATGATAAAATTATTAAAATTTTACTAAATTAAGGAATTGAACTTGCATTGTTTTTATCATTTAAGCAACTTTTATAATCTGTTATATTTATGCAACTAATACATCATTGGTGTTATAAAAATGTACATTAATGCTTTGAAATTGGTGACATGTTGCACATTAACCACTTAAAACTACTATAAATTCTTTCTTTAAATTCATTTTGCAGTTTTTGTTTCAAAGTTCAAAATCCTACAGAATATTAATGTAAGCAGCGAAGATGATTTAGGGGACTTGAGCAATGAAGATAACAGAGCTCTTGTTGATGTAGATAATACTTTAACTGGTCAGGTTGGTTGCAGCAAAATTGCTGCAAATGAAAAGAAAGTTGACAAGAGAAAGGAGACAGCGCACACTGAAATCCTGCTAGATGACGATGGAGATCTGGATGTTATTCGCAGACCTATTGACTTCCTTCATTCCTGTGAAAAAAATCTACGGAGGGAGAAAGTGTATCCCACAATCATAAGTAAAGGAGAGGAATTTTCCTGTGAGGAGAATGATGAGGACTGCAGTATTTGCAATGAGATCAGAATAGGTAAGTCAGTAAAACTGCTCTTATGCATTGCTGTGGTGGTATCACGTGATGGAAAAAATCACATTATTGAATTCTCAGAACTTATTAATTAGAATTTATAAATTGTGAATCTAATTAAGTTGAATTTTTAAAAATCTGGTTGAGTAAAATATTTTTCCTGCTTATGGCCGACAATGACTGTCTTTATTGATAAACTGTTGCAGGGTAGACTGTGGTTCCTTTACCTTGGTTGGACCAGATCTGGAGTACTGTCAGCAGTTTTGGGCACCACACCTTTGTCAATCTGTTAATTGTGTATCAATTGTTTGATTATATGCAGGTGGAGGATGTTAATTGGGGTCTTACTTGAGCACTTATAACCAGACGCTTACTGAGATTGGTGGAGGGTTTTGAGTGAGGAGCTACATGTTTGTAATCCTTTTACCCTGCACAATAATTGTGAAACTGAGTAAAGATAGGTTCCAGCATTATCCTTCCATAATGAGCTTTCTGGAGTTTGACACATTAGGAAGGATATATTGGCCTTGGAGGGAGTGTAGGTTTACCAGAGTGACAGCTGGACTTCAAGGACTAAATTACGTAGAGAGATGACGCAAACTAGAGTTGGATTCCCTAGAAGCTTAAGAGGTGATTTGATTGAAGTTTTTAAGATGTTAAGAGGAAGCTCATAGGGTAGAGAGAAATTATTTCTGCTAGTTGAGGAGTCTAGGAACTGGGTAGGGGTGGGTGTAGTATAAAAATTAGAACCAGATCTTTCAGGAGTGAATTGGGAAATGCTACTATCCACAGAGGGAGTTAGAAGTTTGGAATTCTCTTCTGTAAATGGCAATTGATAGGTCAATTGTTAATTTTAAATCTGAGATTGATGGGTTTTTACTAGCCAGAGATGTTGAGGGATATGGTACAAAGGCAGGTTTATGGAGTTAGTTTGGAGATCAGCCATGATCTCTTTGAATGGTAGAACAGGCTCGAGTCGCTAAATGGCCTCCTCCTGTTCTAATACTCCTATGTTCAGCTTTTATACTGAAAATCAACTGCAGAACTTGTGTATGTCTTATAATCTTTCAAACATTTTAAGATTATTTGGACTGAGAATCTGAGGGCCTCTGACAAACTGCCATTATAAGTCTGGCAGAAGGGCTGCAAATTAGCCCATGGCATGAATAAAAAAGAAATAAAAAAAGAGTGGCGTAGTGGTTAGCACCACAGCCTCACAGCTCCAGTGACCCGGGTTCAATTCTGGCTACTGCCTGTGTGGAGTTTGTAAGTTCTCCCTGTGTCTGCGTGGGTTTCCTCCCACAGCCAAAAGACTTGCAGGTTGATAGGTAAATTGGCCATTATAAATTGCCCCTAGTATAGGTAGGTGGTAGGGGAATATAGGGACAGGTGAGGATGTGGTAGGAATATGGGATTAGTGTAGGATTAGTATAAATGGGCAGTTAATGGTCGGCACAGACTCGGTGGGCCGAAGGGCCTGTTTCAGTGTTGTATCTCTAAATCTAAATCAAAAAATCAAATAAAAGACATAAATTGGATGTTTTTTTTTTCTGAACTATATTGCTTTATTTTGTTTAAAATCTTACTTTAGAAATTAGAAATTTTAGTTACTGTGTGGAAGAAAAATGGCAGTTTTTTAAAGGAGTATTTTGGATGATTTATGGTGGAGACAATACAGCACCATGTGGTGGTATGACAGAACTGTGACAAGATTAACATTGGATATCCGATTTGAACCACTACCTACTACAATATATAATAACACAGGAATCATAAGATAGGATATTTTATAAGGACAGAAGCATTATATCATGTAATGCACTATTAATTTGCTACTAAAATGTGTTGCTTTAAGTTAGCCTGGTGTTATCATTGTGCATTTTTCCAATCAATGTTCAGGACAGACTGGCTTTCCTTTTCTAATTGTTTAAGGCCACAGATAAATCAATCTGCCTATGAATATGATGTAATGTTGCATACATGCACACCTTCTGTCAGCTCTTTCTATGATAAATTTTGATGTCTATATTAATCATGGGAACTGACTATGTAAACTTCTTGCACTGCAATTACACCTTTCCCCCAGTAGAAACAATGGTACCACTGGAGGGAGCTTGCAGGTGCAGTGTGACAAGTTTACATAAGCAATTTCCATTATAAACATGGAACTGGAATTTTTGATGGTAATATGAAAATAAGAACTGAATATATAGCTTTAAAATGGGGACTGAAGTATGTCTGTGGATCTGATCCAATTATCCTCTACACATGGTCTTAACTGTTTGTGTCCATGCCACAGGAGATCAATTAGTTTTAAGTAAAGAGGCAGAGGTAAATCAGAGTTTAATTGTTGTTTGATCAAGGAGTTTGAGGTTGGAAAGTGCTTGTTAATTTCAGCTGTAGATCGGAGCTCCTCCACACATGTGAACACTGGGCACTTGGGATGTACAAGCAACCCTTGTACCCAGCATTGTTGTGGTTCAAATGATGAAGTATTTCTGTTATTTCCATAATTACAATATGCCTGCCTATGTATGGTAGGCATATAGTATATTCCCTGCTATTTCTGGTAGAGGAGAGCAAGGAACTGATGGAGCAGCTGTCAAAGAATTTCCCACCAAATGTTCTCAAGATTCACTGAGGAGTTAGTGTAACTCAAGCAGAAAATCCAGGTTTAAAGTATTACTCTGCTCTTAAAGTGTAGCTTTGTGTCATTTAATGCCACAGTTTCTAATAGGTCAGCAAACAGTGAGAGTTCATTCAAAGATTAATTATTGTTCAGCATGGACATTAGCACTCTGGCATTGAACCTGCTGAGATTTTGTTTTCTTGGAAAGTTTCTTGTTGATTGCAATTTGAAGTATGACGCAGCAATTTGCATTAGATGGTGTGTGATAGTCATCTAAAGGGTGTTGGACAGGAAGTACACATACAGAAGGGTTTTGTAGTGTGTGTGAATAACAGGAGTGATATCTTGGGGTATGGAGGGGTGATGTTGGGGAACATGGTAAGCTCTTGAGTGCTGTGATATGCAATCATGGAGTGGCAGGTGGTGGATATGACTATAGTTAAGGGTGTCAGGGCCTGCAAGAAATGGGAGTGGAATATTACAGTCTGGGAGCATTGGGAAAGGGGAAACTTGGGTTGTGGCCTACTGCAGGGAAATGCTTGGGAGCAGAGTGTGTGGTCCCTGGACATGGGAATAGTGTGCTGAGAATTTTCGTGTCATTGATGGAGGACACGGTCCAGCAGTATTGTGTTTGCATACTGGAAATATTTTGGTAGGAAAGGGATGCAGGATTCTTCCTGACTACAGCCCTCTCCCACAAGTTTTAAATCACTCTCAAAACTGGATTTCCTAGAATTGAGCTGGGAGCTGTCCTTATTTAAAACAATTAGTATACTTATACTTGCCAACAGTATAAGCACACCATGTACTTTAAACAGTTAAGAAATAGCTTTCAGGTGAGTGCCACAATGGATGTTTGCTGTAACTCCTATCTGTTCCAAGAAAGTCCTGCATTCCAAGCAGTAATCTAGGAAACAACTTTAAATTCTTTTAAAGAATAGATTATAGCTAGGAACACACCAGTCTGGCCTTTGTCAGGATAGGGTTGGGTTGACAGTGGTGAGAGTATACCAGATCTTGCAACAGCCGTAACTCATGAGCAGCAAATAAGGACAGGACGCTAGCTCCTGTGGATTCTTCAGGAGTAGAAAGGGGAACTGTTAGTGGTCAATTGTATGAGAAAGGCCAAACATCAGGAAAAGGCCTTAGGTGTGTGGTTCTATAATGCAATAGGGAAAGTAAACAAAAATTTGCAAGAGATATCAAATCTCACAGTAAAGACTTTTATAAATGTATTAAGAGAAAGAGTAGTAAAGGGGAATATGGGCCCATTAATAGTTGCAAGTGAGAGTATAATGGATAATAAGTAAAAGGCAAATCTGTTAAGTGAGTACTTTATCCATTTTCACAGTGGAAGAAGAGAAAATAGCACAAAGGAACCTAAAATTGTCAAGTGGAGGAAATTAGTGGATTTAATATGTTAAAAAAGATAGTAATGGAAAAATGGGACTTAAGGTAGAGAAATCTCCAGGACCTGCTGGTTTCCCCCTTTAGGGTAGTAAAAGAAATAGCCGAAGAAATTACAAATGCATTAGTCATAATTTTCCAGAGCTTTCAAGGTGCAAGAATTGTGTTTTGGATTGAAACGTTGCAAATGTTGTTCCATTATTTAAGACATGAGGGAAGGAAAAAGCAGGAAATTACAGCCCTGTCATTACAAAGTCAATTGTGGGGAAGCTACTGGAATCTATTATCAGGAAGAGAGTCTGAACATTTGACACACATGAGCTGATCAACAAGAGTCATCATGAAGTAGTGAAGGGTAGGGCATGTCTGACTAATCTAGTTTAACCTTTTGAGGAGGTTGTGAATAAGATCGATAGAGGAGTGTCTATGGATGTTGTCTATATGGACTTCCAGAAGACCTTTTGGTTAGGTTTTGCACAAAGAAACTGATCAGAAATAAGAACACATGGAATTGGAGGTAACTTTGGGACATGGGTTGATAATTGGTTGTAAAAACTCTTTTGGGTTCGAACATGGAATCCCTAACAGCTCCTCAGCTGTACACTGAGGCTGTATCCTGGGCCTTTTAAGGTTTGTTTAAGGTGGGGTGAGGGCTGTCTAATTAGATAATCATTGCTGTTAAGAACTTGTTAGATTAGATCTGTCCTTCAGATGAAATGTCACTGTCAATTACTTCAACCTATACAGTGACTGAAATTCCGGTCAATTTCAATGAGTCATCAATGTGTAGTCATTAATGAAATTGCTTCATAGTCTCGGTCTGTTTTTCCATCAAAACACAGTGGGTGGCGCAGTGGTTAGCACCGCAGCCTCACAGCTCCAGCGACCCGGGTTCAGTTCTGGGTACTGCCTGTGTGGAGTTTGCAAGTTCTCCCTGTGACCGTGTGGGTTTCCGCTGGGTGTTCCGGTTTCCTCCCACAGCCAAAGACTTGCAGGTTGATAGGTAAATTGGTCTTTGTAAATTGCCCCTAGTGTAGGTAGGTGGTAGGAGAATGGTGGGGATGTGGTAGGGAATATGGGATTAATGTAGGATTAGTATAAATGGGTGGTTGTTGGTCAGCACAGACTCGGTGGGCCGAAGGGCCTGTATCAGTGCTGTATCTGTAAATAAAAAAATAAGATAAATAAACAACCAGCAGTTTGAACAATAGCTTTTTACCGACTTGATAGTTGGAGAAATGGCACCCTGTTATTTCAACCGTTCGATTTCTCAGTAGTGATTCCTTGGGGGGATCCACTAGCTGTCTCATCTTCATGTGGAATTCTTGACTCATCAACAGCCGTTTCAATGCAGCCATGTAAAAGATTTATATTTTTTTGGAACTACACACCTCACCATTTTGCCCATTGAGTAGCCTCTGGTCTCTCTCACCTTTCTTGGCACCAGGTCATCAATACGTTGCTGATTTCACGACATAAACTTTATCAATCCCTGACTTGAAATCCAGTTTTACCCACATGTTGTCTCCTCTACTCTGCATGTATATCGAAGCATAGCTATCTTAATCTAGCATGTAGGCAAATGACCTATGTAGCTTAGTTTCACAATGCCTATTTGCTTGCCACTCCAAACCCAGGTCCACCACTTCCATTTCCCCTTCTCTCTTTACCCTTAGCCACAATCATGTCTCCTTTCTTTTCTCCGCCCTTAGGTACTCTGCCTGCACATATTGCAATTCTTCATTTCGTTTCGTACTTTCATGCTGCATTCCAAGAAGCTTGACTTCCTTTTTAAATCCTACAGCTTCCCTCTTTGCCTCTTCTGGTATCCTCCAAAAGGCCCACCATGGCACATGTCACTGCCTTCTAACAAGTAGTAACTCCAGTTGCCCCATTCTATTCTCTTCCCACCCTGCCCACCTTCCGGGATAATCTTGCCAACCTCCTTCCCGTTTCTCGCATTAATCCCAGCTCTGACCCTGTGGACTGTGCCAGTAGATTGGCTATCACTGCTGTTCTGCATTTACCTTGTGAAAGATTTATATTTTTTTGGAACTACACACCTCACCATTTTGCCCATTGAGTAGCCACTTGTGAATAAGGCTGTGAAGTTATTGTGGATGATCAGATTGATATCATGGCACTGATGGAGATATAGCTGAGGGGTGATGGCACCTTTCCCCTTATTAAAGCTTCCCCACCTGGCTATATCTTCTACTACTTGCCCCTCTCAAACCTTCATGTCGGTGGTATAGCCCGAATCTCTAATTCACACCTTGGTCTATTTCCCTACTCCTCTGGCAACCTTTCCTCCTTTTGAATATTTCACCTTATTCCACCCTTCATGCCTCTCATTTAAAATCCCTGTTCTGTACCGCCCAGCCAAATATCACTTCAAATTTCTCACTGAAATATATTTTCTACTTTCTTCCCTCAGCCTCTGCACTGAGCGACTTCCTATGCTCAATGATTTCAACCTCCATCACAACTCTTCTCTCTCCTCTGAGTTTACTGCCCTCCTTTCCTCCCTAAATCTCTCCCTCCAAATAAACTCTCCTACCCATATTCACAGCCTCCTGCTTGATCTGGTCATCTCACATGACTTTGCTACTATCATTGATAAGGCAATCTCTGCACATTTCCTTGTATTGCTCTCTTCCTTCCCTCTCCCAATCCTCCTCCTATCTGCTGCTGGAAAAAAAGTCTCCCTCAAGTCATTTGCCACTGTGTTTTCAAATTCCAAACTATCTAGCCTTTGGCTTTCAATTCATCATGCCATTTCTACAGCTATTGATTCTTCTTTCACTCACCCAAATCATTTCCCCAGTCTACCCCTCATCTCTGCTCCCTTTAGTTCAGGGGCTGCAAATTTGAACGTCTTGGGTGAACAACTGGCTTAACCATCCATTGCCAGATTTTAAACTAGTTTGGCAGGTGGATGGGGACCTGAGGGTAGACTCAGTTGGGACAAAATCAGAAATGAAAATAGAAGGCAGAAAATTAATGAATGAGTCTGGACGACAGAGGGTACAAGGATTAGAAAATAAGAGTTTGGCAGTGCTCAAGGGTACCTATTTCAATGCAAGGAGTATAGCAAATAAAGCAGATGAGCTGAGGGCACAGATAGACATATGGCAATGTGATATCATAGCTATTACCAAAACATGGTTTAGGGAGGGACAGGAATGACAGCTGAACATTCCTGGTTATATGGCTTTCAGATGGGATAGGGAGGGGGATAAGAAAGGAGGGGGAGTGGCAGTTCTGGTCAAAGAAACTGTTACAGCTGTGAGGAGGGATGATATGTTGGAAGATTTGTCAAATGAGGCCATATGGATTGAGCTAAGGAGCAAAAAAGGGGCAATCACACTGTTGGGAGTGTACTATAGACCTTCAAACAGTCAGAGGGTGATAGAAGAGCAGATATGTAGCCAAATCTCTAAGAAGTGCAATAACAATAGGGCAGTAATAGTAGGGGATTTTAACTACCCCAATATTAACTGGGATAGTTTTAGTGTGAAAGGAATTGAGGGAGCAGAATTCTTGAGGTGCATTCAGGAGAGCTTTTTTGTTGAATAGGTAGCAAGTCCAACAAGAGAGGATGCACTTTTAGACTTAGTTTTAGGAAATGAAGATGGGCAGGTGGAAGGAGTGGCAGTGGGAGAACATTGTGGTGGTAGTGATCATAATTCTGTCAGTTTTAACAATTATGGAAAAGACAAGAGAGAGAACGGAAATTAGGGTTCTCAATTGGGGCAAGGCCAATTTTACTAAACTGAGGAGTGATTTAGTAAAAGTGGACTGGAAACAGCTACTTCAAGATAAATCAGTGTCAGAACAGTAGGAGACATTCAAAGGGGAAATTCAAGGGGTTCAGAGTAAACATGTTCCCACAAAGAAAAAGGGTGAAGCGGCCAAATCTAGAGCCCCAAGGATGTCAAGGAGCCTACAGGGTAAGATAAGGCAGAAAAGGAAAGTTTATGTCCGACACCGAAAACTCAATACTACAGAAAGCTGAGAGCAGTATAGAAATGGAGGGGTGAAATCAAAAAGGAAATTAGGAAAGCAAAGAGAGGGCATGAAAGAATATTGGCAAGCAAAATCAAGATAAACCCAAAGATGTTTTATCAATACATTAAGAGTAAGAGGATAACTAAGGAAAGAGTAGGGCCCATAAAAAGGTAACATAGAAAATAGGACCAAGAGCAAGTCATTCGGCCCTTCGGGCCTGCTCCGCCATTCAAAAAAGATCGTGGCTGATTGTCTAATTCAGTACCCTGTTCCCGCTTTCTCCCCATATTCCTTGATCCCTTTGGCATTAAGAAATATATCTATCTCCTTCTTGAATATATTTAATGACTTGGCCTCCATTGCCTTCTGCGGTAGAGAATTCCACAGGTTCACCACCCTCTGAGTGAAGAAATTTCTCCTCATCTCGGTTCTAAATGGCATACTCCATATCCTGAGATTGTGATCCCTGCTTCTGGACTCCCCAGCCATCGGGAAAATCCTCCCTGCATCTAGCCTGTCTAGTCTTGTTAGAATTTTATAGGTTTTTATGAGATCCCTTCTCATTCTTCTAAACTCCAGTGAATATAGGCCAAGTTGACCCAATCTCTCCTTATACGTCAATCCTGTTATCCCGGGAATCAGCTTAGTAAATCTTCTTTGCACTCCCTCCATGGTAAGAACATCTTTCCTCAGATAAGGAGACCAAAACTGCACACAATACTCCTGATGTGGTTTCACCATGGCCCTGTATAACTGCAGTAAGACATCCTTGCTCCGGTACTCAAAGCCTCTTGCAATGAAGGCCAACATACCATTTGCCTTCCTAACTGCTTGCTGCACCTGAATGCTTGCTTTCAGCGACTGATGTACAAGGACACCCAGGTCTCGTTGCAACTCCCCCTTTCCCAATCTGTCACCATTCAGATAATCTGCCTTTCTGTTTTTACAACAAAAATGGATAACCTCACATTTATCCATGTTACACTGCATCTGCCATGCATTTGCCCACTCACCCAACTTGTCCAAATCACATTGGAGCCTCTTTGCATCCTCCTCACACCCCCCAGCCCCGCCCCCCCCCCAGCTTTGTGTCATCTGCAAAGTTGGAAATGTTACATTTAGTTCCCTCACCCAAGGCATTAATATATATTGTGAATAGCTGGGGACAAGCATTGATCCCTGCGGTACCCTGCTAGTCACTGCCTGCCACCCGGAAAAAGACCTGTTTATTCCTACTCTCTGTTTCCTGTCTGTCAACCAATTCTCAATCCATGCCAGTATATTACCCTCAATCCCATATGCTTTAATTTTGCACACTAACTTCTTATGTGGGACCTTATCAAAAGCCTGCTGAAAATCCAAATACACCATATCCACTGGTTCTCCCTTATCTGTTCTACTAGTTACATCCTCAAAAAACTCCAGTAGATTTGTTAAGCATGATTTTCCTTTTGTAAACCCATGGCGAGTCGAAGAGACTTAGTAGTTGGCAGGAAAAAAGACAGAGGCGCAAGGGGAGAGCCAACTGTGCAACAGCCCCACAAGATAAGGAGGCCCAAAAGAAAGAAAGAAAGAAGAAACCCATGCTGAATTTGCCCAATCCGGTTTATGTTTTCCAGGTGTTCTGCTATCACATCCTTTATAATAGACGCTAGCATTTTCCCCACTACTAATGTAAGGCTAAATGGTCTGTAATTCCCTATTTTTTCTCTTCCTCTTTTTTTTTAAATCGTCGGGTTACATTGACCATCCTCCAATCTGTAGGAACTGCTCTAGAGTCTACAAATTTTGGAAGGTGACCACCAATGCATCCACTATTTCCAGGGCCACTCCCTTTAGTACTCTGGGATGTAGATGATCAGGCCCAGGGAATTTGTCAGCTTTTAACCACATTAATTTCCCTAGCACTAGTTTTTTACTAATACTGATTTCCTTCAGTTCCTCCCTCTCATTAGACCCTTGTAACCTATGTGTAAGGGCAGAAGATATTGGCATTGTTCTTAATCAATACTTTGTGCCTGTCTTCACAAAAGAGGGGGACAATACAGATATTGTAGTTAAGGCGGAAGAGTGTGAAGTATTGAATGTGATAAACATAGGGAGAGAGGAAGTATTAATGGGATTAGTATCCTTGAAAGTTGATAAATCACCAGGACCAAATGAAATGTATCCTAGGCTGTTAAAAGAAGCAAGAGAAGAAATAGCAGACGTTCTGACCATCATTTTCCAGTCCTCACTGGATGCAGGTGAGGTGACAGAGGATTGGAGAACTGCTAACGTTGTACCTCTGTTTAAAAAGGGAGCAAAAGATAGACCGAATAATTACAGGCCAGTCAGTCTAACCTCAGTAGTGGGCAAATTATTGGAATCTATTCTGAGAGACTGTCACTTAGAAAGGCACAGGTTAATCAAGGATAGTCAGCATGGATTTGTTAAGGGAAGATCTTGTTTGACCAACTTGATTGAATTTTTTTGAAGAAGTAACAAGGAATACATATAAGGGTAGTGCCGTTGATGTGGTCTTCATGGATTTTAGCAAGGCTTTTGACAAGGTCCACATGGCAGACTGGTTAAAAAAATAAAATCCCATGGGATCCAGGGAAATGCAGCATGGTGGATACAAAATTGGCTCAGTGGCAGGAAATAAAGGGTAGTTGTTGACGGCTGTTTTAGCGACTGGAGGGCTGTTTCCAGTGGCATTCCACAGGGCTCAGTTCTGGGTCCCCTGCTTTTTGTGGTATATATTAATGATTTGGACGTAAATGTAGGGGGCATGATCAAGAAGTTCGCAGATGACACAAAGATTGGCCATGTGGTAGATCGCAAAGAGGATAGCTGTCGGCTGCAGAAAGATATTGATGGTCTGGTCAGATGGGCAGAAAAGTGGCAAACGGAATTCAACTTGGAGAAGTATGAGGTGATGCATTTGGGGAGGTCAAACAAGGCAAAGGAATACACGATTAATCGGAAAATACTGAGAAACATAGACCTTGGAGTGAATGTCCACAGATCCCTGAAGGTAACAGCACAGGTCGATTAAGGTGGTTAAGAAGGTATATGGAATCCTTTTCTTTATTAGCCGAGGTATAGAATGCAAGAGCAGGGAGGTGAAGGGTCTGTTCACCTTAGCAGAGAGGTCAGTGACGAGGGGGCATAGATTTAAAGTGATTGGTAGAAAAATTAGAGGGGAGATGAGGAAAGACTTTTTCACTCAGAGGGTGGTGGGGGTTTGGAACTCACTGCCTGAAAGGGTAGTTGAGGCAGAGACCCTGAACTCATTCAAAAGGAGTCTGGCTATGCACCTCAAGTGCCGTAATCTGCAGGGCTACGGACCAAATGCTGGCAGGTGGGATTAGATTAGGTGGATTATTTTTCGACTGGCACAGACACGATGGGCCAAGTGGCTCCTTCTGTGCCTTCAACTTTCTATGATTCTATGGTTCTATTTGGCGAAGCAATTTAAAGCATTATACTTTTCATCACTAAAACTGCATAATATTCAAAGATCATGCAGAAATGCCAGGATAATCACTGCCTTCTCCACCATCTTCTTAAAGTACTCTCACCTACGACAATAAGTATGACGAGCTCATGAATGGAGACTATCCGTTAAGCTGCCTCTGCTGCTTTCAGCCCTTCCCCTAGCCCTTCGGGACCACTTGCCCAAATGTTCCCCACTGCTGAACTCATGTTTCTTTAGATTTTTATCCCATCTCCTGCAATGCTTTCATCATGTATTTGAGACCCACCTCCAGCTCTCTCGATCCTACTGCATCCAAACTGTTGACCACTCACTCTTTTCTTCTGGGATCCCATGTTAGCTGATATTGTGACCGGTTCCCTCTCCTCATGTACTGTTCCCACTCTCCACCCGTTCAAAACTGCTGTCATCCCCTCACCACAAAAAACCTACTCTTGACCCCTCTGTATCTGCAAACTATTGCCTCATTGCCAACCTCCTAGTGCCCTGCTGGACATCAACTCAATATTCAGAGCTGGAAGCCTAGTCTCTGCTCACTGAGGCTGTTTGAAGTAATCCAACCCTTCTGACTCCGAGGCAAGTATACTAACACCGAGCTAGTGGTCACTCTGTCCTGATGTGAGTACCCCACTGAATGTCAATCCAGTATTTAGAGACCAGTATTGAGAGGCCATAATCTATTCTTCACTCCCCGGAGTGGAGCTCAAACTCTGACTCAGAGATGGAAATGTTGTTACTAAGTCAAAATCTCATTCCATACGCCCTGTACTCCTTGTTTAAAATACATATATACGTTGAATATATATACCAATATAAATACCGATAAATGTTACAGTGGGTTTTCCCATTGGGATGGTTTGACATTTAATTACGTTTTGAAATGGAATGTTGTGATCCACTCAGTGATTTTAGTACATAATAGATAAACACAGAAAAAGGCATTATGGACTCCATGAACATTCTCGCTGTCACATTAATACTGCAAGTATGTTTGGAATTCTTGGCAAACTTACCTAATGCTGTTCAGATGATGTGATTAATTATGTTTATGCTGTGAATGGCATATGTGGTTTGTCTCATCAAATACAATGTACTGTATTATTTCCTTTTTACAGAACACACCATGGATACGTTATTGGAGGATGTTGGAAAGCAGGTACAATATATACATCTTACAAAGTTGAAATTAAATATATATATTCTTTTAACAATCATTTTTGATTGCAGTCTTCCTGACTGTAGGTATGGCGTGGAGCTTTCCTTCTCGCTGATTACATTTTGAATAATAGCTACCTATTCAGAGGCTGCACAGTGCTGGAGCTGGGAGCAGGCACAGGAATGACCAGCATTGTCATGGCAACTGTTGCTAAGACTATTTATTGCACAGGTAGGACAGAAACCTGTTTAGATAATAGATTAATATAGATCTATCGGTATAGAATTTCCATGGTTAATCTAAATTTTAAAATTGTACTGTCAATATGTACACATTTGAGAAACTGCTCTCAAATCAGTCTGTATTCTGGGTAGTAAATGGTGTTGGAACAAGATGTTTTCTAATATTTAATATTTCTAATATTTTATGCAGCAGTACAGTTTGATTAATTGTGCTATGGTGTTTGTATTTAAATAAAGATGCATTAAAACCATAATAAGGTACATTTATAGTGAAACATGTATTCAAGAAGAATTAATGGAATTAAGCGGGATTAGAAAAAGGACTAATTATAGTAAGGTGCAGCAGAGAGGCAAATGGAGTAGATAGAAAATGAGGAAAAGTATAAAGAATGATGGAGCTAGAAACCATACAGAGCTTGTATGTTACCAAAGAGAAAAAGGGATGGTGGATGGCAGTTGGAGCACAGGCACAGATGCAAAAAGTAAACTGGTAGATATGTGAACACAAGGAAACAATGGGTGCCTCAAAATTCTGTAAGCTGAAGCCAATATTCGTGAGTACAAACTTGGAAAGTCTTTTAGTGGCTACAATGTTGTGTGTATCACAGAGGCTGTGATAAATAATGTGCTCAACTGGTTTTATAATGCTCAGTTTCTACTATTTCCCATAGCGCAGGTCTCACTCAGCCAGCAGCCATAGCAACATAAAGTTTACAATTTGTTTTAGACTTGTTTCAGGAACAATGTAACTGCTAGTTCTAGGAAGTTACGTGGGAAGTAACTAATGAAATCAGTCACACCTGGTAGGTATCTATAGCAATTGCAGATAGGAGTGGTGATTTGAGGATTGGAGATGGCTGAATGTTACATCAGTTTGTTTAAAGGGGCATAAGAATAACCCCAGGCACTGAGCCTAACATCATTAGAGGACAGCTTCAGGGTGGGAATAATGAAGTACTGGGAGATGTATGGAACTATAATAGGAAGTCAGTATAAATTTTTTTTGGGGGGGAAGGCCAAGCCTGAGAAATTTTGGAGTTTGTTGAAGAAATAATGAATCAAGTGGACGGAGGAAACGCAGCTGTAAATATGTAAATTTTAACAAAGCTTTTGACACTACAACCTAGTACAATCTCCACTGCTTATGCTCCATTTATTTAGGGTAGCAGCAGCTGAAGGCAGTGTTTTATTGGAAAGTATGAAACTATTTATTTTGGTGTGGGAATCTAGAACAAGGGGGCATAACCTTAAAATTAGGACTAGGCTATTCAGGAAGCGCTTTTTCTCATGAAGGGTAGTAGAAATCTTGAACTCTCTCCCAAAAGGCTACAGATGATAGGACGTTAGGAAGTTGAAAAATTGAGATAGATTTTTGTTCAGCATGGGTATCAAGGGATATGGAACAAAGGTGAGTAAATGGATTTGAGATGCATATAAGCCATTATCTAAATGAATGAATAGCCTACTCCTGTTTCTATTGGCTCTATAAGGGATAGTAACAGTGTGAGTGAGTGTGAGTGTGAGTGAGTGTGAGTGTGAGTGAGTGTGAGTGAGTGTGAGTGAGTGTGAGTGAGTGTGAGTGAGTGTGAGTGAGTGTGAGTGAGTGTGAGTGAGTGTGAGTGAGTGTGAGTGAGTGTGAGTGAGTGTGAGTGAGTGTGAGTGAGTGTGAGTGTGAGTGAGTGTGAGTGTGTGTGAGTGTGAGTGTGAGTGTGAGTGTGAGTGTGAGTGTGAGTGTGAGTGTGAGTGTGAGTGTGAGTGTGAGTGTGAGTGTGAGTGTGAGTGTGTGTGTGTGTGTGTGTGTGTGTGTGTGTGAGAGTGTGACAGACAGAGAGATTGATGACATGCCTGGTGATGACGGTTCAGAGCCACTTCTGTGGTTGATTTATTAATCTGATACCTGAACCAGGTAGGTCTACAGTTCTTCACGGCACTATTGATAACTTTGAACTTGGCTTACTAATGGAATCTGGACGGGGTGTAAACCTGTTATTGGGAATGGGATCTTCCCATTTACTCCAGGTACTGCTGAGTAGGTATTGTTTTAATTGAAAAAACAGCAGGAAGCTGATCAGTATTCTGTATTAGTAAAGTTCATTATGTTAGCTCACTAAATTCCAGCTGTACGCCTGAGCACACTTGGGGGTCCCTAGGCCTTGGTTTTGCCAAACTGTGCCTACGTTCTTTGAACTTGAGCAAGTAGTGTATGCCCTATGCAAAGTGCGCTCTCCATATTGGGCAGCAGAAAATTTACAGGTGTAGATTTCTCAGTAACTTGGATCCAAACACAGTGATGAGTTTCAGTGAGCATCAGACACTCATTTAAATTGTATTAAGCACACTTTTATCATTCAATTATCAGTTAAAGTTCTGTCATATATATAAAAAGCTGCTTTTGAGTATTTGCTGCTTCTGTTTCCAGATGTTGGTGAAGATCTTCTGAACATGTGTGAAAGAAATATAACTGTAAACAAGCATATTTATGGGCCAGCAGGTAAGTTGAAGTTAATGGTGCTTTGAAAGAAATATGTTCAAATGACTGTATTCTACAAGTTGTCATTCCATCAGCTTGGGGTGGTGACTGGCAAAATGGAGTTCTTTCCAAAGCAGAAGCATCAACAGGGATTATTGCTAAAGTACGGAGTGCTGAAGTAAGGCTCCACTCATTCTACAACTGTGTGAAGTATGAAGTGGCTTAATTTTGCATCAGCTGTAAAGTTGTATAAATCTACAGTTTGGGCCCGATCTGACCCGAAAAAAGCGGAATGATGCCCCCGCGATGGAACAGTCTGATTCCACAGTCAGGTCTTACCTTGACTCCAGAATTACACATACTTCTTAGTATCCATATAAAGTGAAGATTCCGTAGTTGCAGTATAAATGCAGTCCAATACCCTGCCAGAATGTGAATATTGGTTTCATACCAACAAGTATACATTATGTGCTATTATCTCACATGCCACAGAGAATTTGGAAATATTGCTGAAATTAAAAGAAAAAATCACTTTGGGATAGAAAAATTATCAAATTTTCTTAGTGAAGCCAGCATTGAAGTGTTTCTGCATGTGTTCCTATTCCTAATAGAGTACATTAATAGATCTGCTGAGCAATAGAGAGGAAAGGTAATTGCTTGTTTACCACAGTTTGATAATTATAATAGATTTAAGGCTGTTATCCTGGACATGGCAAAATAGTACATTTTGTTTGGAAGAAGAAAAACATAGGCAATCTAGACCATAATGTTTTATACGGAAGTTGGATGGAGTCTAAAGTACAAATATTTCTTCTAAAACTCACAATGAAACAAAATGTTGGGATGATTGGACCTCATAAGCAAAAGGAAACAGCCATCTTGCAAAAGGCCACAAGAGGACCCAAAAAGGTTGTACATCTGTTCGGGTAGATGGAAGGCCAAAGAAGAAGGGGATTCATTAAAGACAGATTCAGTAAATGAGCAGGTGATCAGTATATTGAAGTAGATTCTTTATATAATGTCATGAAGACTCCACCTGCCAAGAATGAGGCGTATTAATTTCGTCAAATGAAACATTAATTTTATACTGTTGCTGGACTGAAGAGATGAATTGTTTAAAGAGATCAGCAGTAGCTGGAAAAATTGCAGACATTTGCCTGAAAGAGACAATAGAACACTTCCCTGATCCAGTTAATCCA